>NC_088921.1:16207500-16445000 GCF_038396675.1 Hydra vulgaris | reverse complement strand
CAAGTTTGCTGGGTTCGCTTCGAATATTGATCAATAAGCACATTAGAAAGTTACTTAGTAATAATAAACTTGCACAAATATTAGGGTGGCAGTGTAATGCAACAAAAATCAGTTGTTTTATTTTAGATAAAATAGCGTACTTTATGTTTAACGTCTACTGAAACTTTAAAATCTGCATATACCACACAATCTATGCTCGGACACTGTAACTTTGGTCATTTAACTTTGGTCACTTGTGCGGATGTGGAGCAGTGGTAAGAGCGCTTGCTACAGAAGCAGGAGATCCAGGTGCAAAACGAGCTCTGGACATACTTTTGCGTCGCGGTAAGGAAGGAGGCGTGAACTTCCTGGTTAAATGCACTTCCGCGGTGCTCTGTGACAAGACCATAAGGTCTTCTTGGAGAACCTAAATTTAAAAAAAAAAAAAATTTAAGAATAAATTGCAAAAAAGACCTGGAATCAACAACTAATTTTTGAAAAACTAATCAAATAGTTTTTTTACAAATAAATTTTCACAATTTTTACAACATTTTTAAAGTTTTACAACAAAAAGTCTATCTCTTTAATAACAATGATATATAAACCAGGTGTCTAATTTGCGGGATTTTATTGGACAAAAAATGAAGCCGCTTTTTTTGTATATAAATATAGTCGTCATTTGTAAACAGGGCAAAAGCTAAATCTGATGTGTGGAAGAGTTGAAAATGCAAGTGAGGAGCATTAAAAGTTCCCAATAAGTTAAAGATAATTCAAAAACAAGTTTAATGACTAAAAAATACTTTTTAATGATTAAAAAATACTAACTAGCATTGGCTACAACAATTGGATACTAATAATTTTAACACCAAATATCTATTGTTGACATTACAAAAAACATCAATAATATTGTTTATACTAAAAAGAGCTCAAAATCTGTTGAAATAAAAAAAATGTAAAGTTTTAACCTTCTCCAGTAAAAATTATGTTTTCCAGATTAGCGGTATTATCCAATCCTAGTTACGCGGTTTTACACTATCCCCGTAGATAAGTTATTTTTTTTACAAGTGTTCTAACTTCCTAATAACACATTTTGACATGAATAATATTTAAAATATATTTACTAAAATATATTTACTAAAATATATAAAATATATTTATTTTTAAGTAAAGAAAAGTTAAATAATACTTGTTTACAAATTAATTCCGCCATTTGTAAAAAGGGCAAAAGCGGCTTTTTAAGATCTCACCTTTTTAATCGAAGTTAGATCTAATTTATATGATATTACTTCAAATGATTTTAAAAAACATAAACTTTTATAACAGTATCATAATTTAAACTAGTTCGTAACAAACAAACTAGCCTCACTAAGACTTCTTTATTGTTTTATAAAAGATAAGAAAGAATTAGCATGGCATCATAAATCTTTTATAAAGAGCTTGAACTTAAAAAGTCTTGTTATTTATGAGTAAATATGGGATTTTATCGAAGCAATTCTTAACAAACTATTGTGTAGATTTCGGAAAGAGGGTACAGCGCACAGCATACGCTTTTTAATTTACTTAAAAAGTGGCAAGAATGTTTCATTTTTAAAAATTTGTCAAATGCATATGATTTAGTTCCTCAAGATTTGCTTATTTCTAAGTTAGAAGGGTCTTCTAATATAAGCCTCAAACTTTTGTTTAAGGGAAATTTAAATAAATGCAAAGAAAGTCAAGCATATTATAAATATTTTATAAAATAACCGAAAATTTTAAATTTGAGCAGTCGTTTTGCACTTGCCTCAGAATTAAAGGATTCGTGTTTCAAACCTCACCTCTGAGCAAGTTTTGCGACATCGCTTTGGAATGAGGCGTGAACTTCCGATAAAGTGCTTATATGCGGTGCTCTGTGATAAGACCGTAAAGATTTCTTGGGGCACCAAAATAAAATTTTAAAAAATCTATTAATAATTTAAACGTAAAATTTATATCAGATTTTTGTATCAAAAAATCCCTTCCGTTTAGAATTCGCTGTAGTAAAAAATTAATACTCCCAACAAAAGTTAAACCCATAAAAAAAGGCATGTGAAAATTTTGTACGAATCCATTATACATATTTTTTTATATATAAGCATAACACTTGCTAGTTTATGGAGGCTCAGATTTAAAAAAAAATAAATTGGCTGAACGCAATATTTGTAATACAAAGCAAAATGTGAATGTATGAACATACTCTATTTATATGTATCAGAACAGAAAAAATGTTTTTACTTGCAAGACTAACAAAAGCGTAATTTTTTTAACATGTTTTTTGAAAATTATTATATTTATATATATATATATATATATATATATATATATATATATATATAATATATATATATATATATATATATATATATATATATATATTTATATTAGGGTGGAGCGATTGTCATAGCAAAAAAAAAAGAGTTTAAAAACCAATATTACTGAGACACGAATTAATGTCTATTAATTATAAGATAAAAGTAAAAAATATTTTTTGATTTTGATGAGATCTTGAGGGTCCTCTTTGGAATTTAAATTCTTGACAGGTCCTAATATTTTTGAACTTTTTTTTTTCTAAACCATATCAACCTTGGACTCAAAAAAAGCAGAAAAAAATGCTTGTTTTATAAATAATAATTTTATTAAAAAGATTTTTTTAGTGAAAAAAATACTTGCAAAAATATACCTTAAAACCCCCGTTTTGTTGAGGACGGGGATTTTTAATGAAAAAAACAACTCTACTTTTTTAATTTTAATTTTTTAATAAAAACAAATATTATTTTCAAAATCAGCATATTATTTTGCTTCTTTTAAGTATCAAGTTGATATAGTTTAGAAAAAAAAAAATTTAAACAATATTAGGACCCATCAAAAAAATAGAATCCAAAGAGGAACCTCAAGAACTCATCTAAACTAAAAAAAAAAAGAGTAAGGTTCTTTTTTCACCAAAAGATATTGATTTGCTGCTCAGGCAAATCAAATTTCAAAAATTTTCAAAATCGCTCCACCCTAATATATATATATATATATATATATATATATATATATATATATATATATATATATATATATATATATATATATATATATATATATATATATATATATATATATATATAAATAAGTAAAAACACTTATCTATCTTTTATCTTCTACAGCATGTTTCGCCATTAGTAGGCTCATCAGGAAGAATATCTAAACATCAAAAAGTTCAAATTATAAAAAAATTATTTCACAGGAAATTGGGAATTGATATTATTAATCATGTAATAACTGTTGTATTTTGCAACCAGAAAGTTGCATCAACTACATTAGATAATTAAAAAATCATGAAAAGAATTCTTTAGAATTAGGGTAATTTTAGACTGGTCATTTGTTTTTATAATTTTTTAAAAGAAACTTATTTTCATGTCTGCATTTAGAAATTAATTCAGATTTTTTGATCAGTAAATTCTCTTGATCTAAATGTGCAATAATTTCAAATTTTTCTTGTAAACATAGTATACATTTTTTGGAAATGTTATTATAGGCAGGCGCAGTTTTTAGAATGGACCAGATTAATTTAAAATTAATATTTTTTTCTTTCAGTAGCCAAATATATTATACATTTTTAAGAAAAAGAAGAAGAAAACGAAGAATAATGAATGAAAAGATTGCTCCCCATCCTAACTCATTATTCGATGTAGCAGCGCTCTACTGCGAGTCAGGTTATTAGTCAGTCGATGTATATACGGAAGCCCCCGACAGCAGGCTATTTTAGTATGACGTCACACTACTCACCTAAATTACTAGTATAAGATTATATTTAATAAGTATATTGATTAGCATTACAAGTAATGAATTGTACAATTTTATCTGTCCTTTAATATAAATAGTTTGCTAAGAATACAGGGGAGGAACATATTATTTATGCATTGAAAAGGCCGTAGAGCTCCCAATATTGCTTGGGAGGTAAAGGTCACTGACGCCATCACGAAAGATACGGAGGTATTTTTGAATAAAAGTTTTTTGGTAAGTAGTAGTTTTTGCGCTGTTAAGAGCATACGGGAATCTATTAGGGATTCTGCTGTTGGTTTGAGTTAATTTAGTAGTTATAAGATGGCATGGGTCTGCAAGGATCTTTTTGAGTGTATTAATACAGATCCTATCAAGTAACTCTTTAATGTCAAAAATAATATTGAAGCTGCTTGAATTTGTTACATCAATTCCAATAAGTTGAAGGGCATTTTTATGAAAATGTTGGATCTCTCTTTTTGCAGCAGTACTGCACGAAGTGAGAATAGCACAATATATCAAGTGGCTAATAGCGTAAGATCGGTAGACCTGTAAAAGGTTTGGCTGGGTGTGTCCAATTCGCTTAAGGCGTTTAAGCAGATATGGTACTGATTTTATACTGTTGTGAACTTTTGTCCATTGTTCATCACAATCAATATTCTCATTGAGCAAGATTCCAAAGTATTTGTGGCTGCTGACTATTTCAAGTTCAGTATTATTGAGTACAATGGATAGTAAAGCTTGAATTTCAGAGCATCTGGGAATAATTCTTATGATTTTATATTTCGGGCCATTAAGTTTCATTTCGTTTACCTTAGACCAAAGAGCGAAGCCATCAACAATTGATTGAAGCAGGTTGGTAGGAACTTTATCATTAATTATATAGGTCAGTATGTCATCAGTATATTTTTCGAGGATGGTTTCAGGTGGAAGATAGACGTTAATGTCGGAAATAAATAGAATGAACAGGATTGGACCTAGAACACTACCCTGAAGTACACCTGCTTTGATACATTTCCAGTCAGTGGTGTGATCATTTGTTTTAATTATTTGTTGACGGTTAGATAAGTAAGCTGCGATCCAAGAGGTGAGCCAGCTAGGTAGAATGTTTACTAACTTTAACAGTAACTTGTCATGACTGACAAGATCAAAAGCTTTTTCGAAATCAAAGAATATTGCATAAATTGATTTGTTGTTATCTTTCGCATGACTCCAGTCCTCTATAATTTGAATAATAGCGTCCATCGTACTTCGGTCTGGAAGGAAACCGAACTGTTTGTTTGAGACCCATAAGTGCTTGGTGTGATGGACAATGAATATGGTAATAATATGTTCAAAAACTTTACATAATGCGGATGTAATGGCAATTGGTCGATAGTCATTAGACGATTGTGAGTTAGAAATTTTTGGAATCGCTGTTATATTTGCTGATTTCCATTGGTCAGGTAGGTAACTGTTTTCTATGAGGCGGTTGAATAGGATGCAGAGTGATGAGGCAATTTCAAAGCGATTTAAGTAAAAACGGAGAGAGATCATCTGGTCCTGACTAACCTGGTTTGAGTTTGCTGAGTTGGTTGACAATGTTATTAAGGGTAAAAATGGGGGTAGTAGGCGGGTTTGCCTCACGGTAAATGAAACATGAGAGACTGGGTTGTTTCTTGCCAGTCCAAACACTTTGAAAATGATCATTTAATTGGTTTGCTAGTGTCTCAGAGATAGGGGTTGTGATTTGACCTTTATCAGCAAGACTGATTTCACGCCAAAAATCTGTTTTTCCAGTAGTGAAACGCCTGTTAAAGATTCTCTTTCTTCTGGTAATTAGTTTACTAATTCGATTTGCAAGTGCTTGCCACTTTTTGTAGTACCCGGAGAAAAAGAGTTGTTGACGCTCTTTTATAAGGCCTTGAATAAGTGGTGTCATCCAAGGCTAAGGGTTAACGAGCGTTGTTGATTTTAGAGGTTGGCAGATGTCTTGGGCAGAGAGTATAAAATGATAAAAGTTGTTGCAAGCAACATGTATTTCATACGGTGAATCAACTAAGATTTCAATATTAGTAGATCGTATCAGTGCAACAGTGTTAGCAATTCTACCTGACCGGTAAGCAACCTTGTGGGGAACAGGGCGAGTAGATTTATAGAGATTTAGAGGAGGTTGACTAACTAAAACAAGGTGATCTGAATTATCAAAACTAGGAAGGGTATTCGACACATAGCATTTAGCGGCGTTACTCAAGATGATGTCAAGAATAGATGTTTTTCTGGTGGGGTGTGTATTGAGATGAATGAGTTGGTGAGAATGACAAATAAAGTCAGTAGGGTAGCCATTTAGATCCCCTGCAAGAAATATTAGTGGTTTATTGCCAATTGTGCAACGAGTTATGGCTGGTTCAATGAGTTGTACAAGTTGATAAGATGCATTGCGCTGCTCACTTTTAGACCAAACCGGGATATAGGCACATATAACTAGGCAAGAAGAGTATCCTCGGTGGAGTAATTTTGGGTACACACGAGCAATTGTTAGTTTGATTTCTTGTTAAGGCACCAACTTAAACGAGTAGTCTGTAGTTAATTTTAGTTTTTCTATTTTATCTGAGTATTTTTTGTTTATGAATATAACAGTACCACCACCCATGCGATATTGACGTTCAGTGCTTATGCAAGTGTAATTATTATTGATTTGAGAAAGAATAATTTGCTTACCGTTGGGGTTAAGCCAGGTTTCAGTTAAACAGGAAATGTCAATATTGATATCTATGAGAAATTGATTAAAAATTTCAATTTTGTTACAGAGTGAGCGCATATTAGTTGGTTGGTAAGCGATTGGTGTTAAAATTAATTCTAATTAGTTGGAGTGGAGCGAGAAGTAGGGGCACCGCGGATCTTGATGATTGCTCCTTCGCGAATGCCCCAGTAAAAGGGTGCATCAGGGTTATCATTTCGTAGTTTATCATTAGGAATGTTGCAGTCTTTGCGTAGTTGGTACTCAAGCTCTCTTTCAGCAGGAGACAAGTCAGGACTGACTCTGTATGTCTTGAAATTCTCATGTGTAGCGAGTTTGCGAGAGTTTATCAGAGCTAATTTTTTGAAAGTAATGTTCATGAATTCTACAATATATATGTATATATATATATATATATATATATATATATATATATATATATATATATATATATATATATATATTTTAATATTTATAAAATATATATATATATATATTTTAATATTTTATAAACATCAATTAATACGAGTTTCTCTTGATACTAAATTTATTTTTATTAAAGAAATTTTCGCTGGATTGTTGTGACCAGCTGTAAAGATATTTTTGTTTTTTTGTTTTTTTTGTATCTTTTATTTTATGTCAATGGGATGGTTTCATCTTTTTCTGACGTAAGTGCGCCATAAATGGTGTCCAAAACTTTGTTGACACATATTGACCCTCATCTAAATTGATACCGTTTTGTTGAGGGGCACATTGGTGGTACTGTATTTCGAGTGCCTCGCGAACTTTCCTATCAAACTTTTTAGCATCATTTTTTAGAGTTCTGCAATTGTCCCAGTTAATTTGTTGTAAAAAATGTCTCATGCGTGTAGCTAATGCAGATCGTTCTGTTTTATTTCCTGTTGTACTGTTTTTATGTTGCTGCATGCGTGTTTTGATTTGCATTTTTGTTTTATCTATATACTTTTTGTTACAATGACATTTAATAAGGTAGACTCCTGGGTGGCTGTTCATTTGTAGTTTGGATTTATTTCTTGATGTTAATATTGCTTCTAGGTTCAGATTTGATTTAAAGACCGTTTTATATCCTGCCTTCCTAAACACTTTACGTAATTTGGGAGACAATATTGGTACCCAAGGTAATGAAATTGTTGAATACGTACTGCTGATGTTTTCATTGTTTTTAGTTATCTCTAGTGATTTTTTGTTCTTTCGTTTTATTTCTTTTATGATTTTTATGAGATTAGATTGTTTGTAGCCATTTTCGACAAATACTTGAATAAGGAATTTCAGTTCATTTTCTATATGTTTTTGACTGCACACATTAAATGCTCTATGTACGAAACCCTTGAATATTCCATTTAAAATTTGTGGGTCATGGTTTGATGTTGCCTTAACTTGAATGTTAGTAATTTTTTCTGTGTATTTTAAATTCATATTTACCACTTTTGTTATTTATTATGCATATGTCTAGAAAATTTAGTGTTTTTTTTTTTTTTTCAAATTCGATAGTATATTGTATTTTTCGATGCTGTTGATTAAGTATTGTCTTAAATTGATTAGCATGGGCAATATTCTCTATTCTAGCATGACTGTCATCTACGTATCTATAAAATGACTTTAAATCAATAAGTGGGTTGTTTTTCAGCGCTGTATTAAGTGCTCTTTTTTCAAGATGTTGAGGAAAAGATTCAGCTAAAATTACCATAAATGAAAGACCTATCGGACCTGAATTTTCAAGTTTGTGTATTTCATTGTTCCATAAAAAGTATGGTCGGTATAAACATAGTTCGATCAGAATTTTTATTTCTTTTATATTTAATTTTGTCGCTTTTTTAAAATTATCGATCACCTCCAATAACCTTATAAGTACTTTAGCAGCTTTTTTAAGAGGATTTGATGGGTATAAGTTTATAACGTCGAATGATACCAGAATTTCGTCACTGGATATGTCCCACGATTTTGCTTTTTCTACGAATTGTTGTGAATTTTTTAATCGAGTTGGGTTTTAATTTAATATTGGTTGTATTAGTTTTACTAAGTAATTTGAAGTTCCGTAGTTTGTTGTGCCTTTAGTGGATACTACAATTCGCATTGGGTAAGATTGTTCAGGCTTATGTGCCTTTACTACATCATACATACGAGGTGGTATTGGGTCACTGGGATAAATTTGCTGATATTCATCTTTTGTGAACCGACCTTTTTTATTTAAAATAAAAAATAATTTTATTTATAAAAAATAAATAAAAACTAAAAACAAATTTAGTATCGAGAAAAACTCGTATAATTGATGTTTATAAAATAATAATTTACATACTCTCATACATGATGTCGACATTCAAGAGTATATATATATATATATATATATATATATATATATATATATATATATATATATATATATATATATATATATATATATATATATATATATATATATATGTGTGTGTGTGTGTGTAATATATATATATATATATATATATATATATATATATATATATATATATATATATATTAGGGTGGGCTGAAAAAACTGTCTTGAATACTAGGAAACGGCAGGGCGTGCAATAGTTGCTCCATGACCATGTTAGTTATTGTTCAAAATATTTTGAATTTTGGAAGTAATCTTGTGGTGCTCCAGGGCGTCCCAATTTTATGACTGCCAACTGGCCAAATTTGATTTTAAAATGATATAGCTTCCAACGAAGTACTACTAAAAGCAACCATAAATATAGTTAAGGGCACTGAAACAGAGTCAGATAGTTAGGTAATGCTACAGACTGTTGTAAGTATTTTATGCTTTCTCTATTTTCACTCATTCATAGCGAAAATAAAGTAAATACTATACAATTAACTTAATGTACTTTTTAGCAAAACAAAGAATGTCGGGAGTTATTATGACACCCAGTAGCAAACCAAAGAATCTGACTAATGCTCAGGTAAGCAGTACAACTATATTTATTACATTATTGCATTATTACATAACTGTAACCCTATTATTATTACGTGACAGAACTTAGCAAATCATGCTAACTTGAGAAGAGTTAGGGTTAAAGTTGGGGTTAGAGTTTAGATTTACATGCATCGGCCGCTTCTCAGCAATAACTGAGTTCGCGTTGTTTATGTTTTCCGGAAACGGAAAAGTGCAATACTACACCCCGCAGCGCATCCAAGAAGCCGACAAGAAAGGCCCAATGCTGTCAGGTTTTTGGTTATCCGTCCAAAGCCAAAAAGATCCAGCTGCCAACAAAGTCGAATGCAATGCGATCCTTTTGCAGATACAACGAGAGATAAAAGTGACAGACAGTGCTTCGGATCCACAGTCGCAAAAAGAACAGCGCAACAAATCGAGCATGTATGGATCAAAGCGTCAATCCCAATAATATCACATAAGAGAACTGTAGAGAAAATTAGAATGCTCCACAGAAATTACAGAAACTTGCTAAAAACATATAAATCCAGACAATGTGATTCGGCATACACCAAGCGACTTAAAAGATTTGCTACCAAAACAGATCTGCAACTATTTGATATAGCAATCTGTAAATGTATCAATTTTCCAAGTTGCAGATGCAAACTTGAGCATAAGGTGCCGCCTGCGGAGAGAAGCTTCTTGACGGACTAACAAAATTAACGAAAAATAATGATCGGCGGCGTTGATGTAAGAACTATATAGAAACTCGTGTTACGACACAAACGCCAAAGACAGGTTGATGATTTCATGGAAAAACATCGCAAATGTATCAAAATTAATAAACAAGTTGACGATTTAAATGTTTTGGTAACGTCTGATGAGGACGACTCAAGAATGGATGTAATGGATCCGGATTTCAATGTTACCACTGACACTACTGATGTCAATACCGGCACACACCGAGGTGTGATCCGTTTGCTCGAAAAGCGCCTTGGTAGACCGCTTCAGTGGTTTGTCTACTTGTTGCATGTAAATGAATTACCGCTGTGGCATCTGATTACTCATCTTGATGGAGTTACGAGTGGTCCAAAATTGTTTTCTGGACCCATTGGAAGTTTACTGCCGACATGTGAATAATTGCTCGTTGTACCATTTGTGGCTATAAAGTTTAACAACTGTCCTCCTGTGGATTGTGCTGACTTGAGCACGGATCAAAAATATTTGTTCGACATGTGTAAAGCAATAGAGACTGGGCAACGTCTTGAAGTTCTTGCGTTGCAAAAACCCGGTGTAACTTTTTTAAATTACTGCGTTAAAATTTTATTGCGCGGCAACTTTCAACCGTTAAAGATTCCCGAGATATTACTGAAGCAGTGATAAATAAACGTTATAATTTTACTGCGCTTGTTAAAATTTTACTGATTTGTTAGTTGACAATTTCAAAATGTACACAAATATTAACTTTAATTATATAAGGAAATATTTAAATGAAAAAAAGTTTCCTGAAGATGTATGTGAGTGAGGGAAAAAAGCGAATTTCAAACGTCAATGTAAAAACTTTGAAATAGTTGACAATAAGTTGATGTATTGCAAAAAAGGTATTGGCAAGGTGAGGAAAATTTATTTTGTGGAAAGAAGTTTTTCAATAATTTAAACGATTTATCTAAGTAAAATAAAATGGTTAAACAATATTCTGAGTTGTGATTGCTATACTGTGAATTAACATAAATGACATTTTTAAAGCGAAATAAAGCAAATT
This sequence comes from Hydra vulgaris, assembly GCF_038396675.1. Classification (NCBI taxonomy): domain Eukaryota; kingdom Metazoa; phylum Cnidaria; class Hydrozoa; order Anthoathecata; family Hydridae; genus Hydra; species Hydra vulgaris. The sequence continues at coordinate 16,433,846 of NC_088921.1, read as the reverse complement.
CTCATAAATTCGAAATTTCAATATAGCTTTAAAACAACTCAAAATAATGTACAATAAAAATAAAAAACTACAAATAAACTTTTGTTTATTCTAGGTCGTTGTGGTCATAGATTGAGAAGACCAATTAAACATAGTTAAAGAAGTCCATGAAGGTCTTGGAACTTTTGAGAAAGCTGTTGCATTAGCCAGTCACCTAGGCATTAATGCTGTACGAAAGCAAATTTCTACACGTTTTTTTTGGCATTCAATAGTGGAGGATATTGCAAAACATGTAACTCGATGTAATGTCAAAAAACTTCTAACAGAAACCTTAAAGTGTCTCCTGCTTTAAAACCTGTTATAGTAGAGCAACACGTAATGAAGCAAGTTGGTGTTGATTTAATTAAATTACCTGAATCAAATGGATTCAATTACGTTATTGTTCTTATTGATTATTTCTCTAAGTGGACTGAATTTTTATTGACAAAACAGCAATATTAGTAGCATTATTTCTTTACAAAGTTATTTGCTGACATTTGTTTTCAAATACAAATAAATGACCAAGGTCGAGAGTTCGTAAATTCAGTATCTATTGCACTGCAAAACATGACTGGAGTTCAGCAACGTGTCACCTCGGCTTACCATCCACAAGCCAATGGCCTTGTAGAGAGACAGAATCAGACAATTAAGAAAGCCATTATCAAGGTCTTAAATAAAAATATTTTATGTTGGGTATCAGTTTTAGATGGAATCCTTTTTGCTCTACGTGTTAAAGTGCACGATTCAAGCGGGCATTCACTATTTTAGCTTATGTATAACCGACAACCTTGCCTTCCGATTGATGTAAAATACACAGATATACTCAATGGGGATAATTATGAACCTGTATATGATAAAGAGGTTTTATAAAAAGCTTTACAAATGAAAAGAGGAATTGAGGGAAAAGCCATGAACAATATTGTTTTTCACAAAAAAAACAAAAATTAGACTATGACAGAAAGCATGCAACGTCATCAAAATTTGTTGTTGGTCAAAAGATACTCTTGAGAAATTTTAAAAGAGATGATAGGAAAGGCGGAAAAATGACTTTCTCATGGCTGGGTCCATATGAGATACTTAATATATTACCTAACTCAACATGCTTATTAAGGAACAGTAAAGGCGACACTTTAAAAAAGAAATACTCTCTACATCATGTTAAAACATTTGTTGAAAAGAAAAGTAATTCAAAACTGTGTAATTTATCTACTGATTGTGATAATCATGATGAATGTCACTCCAAATTAATGAAACATCCCTCCAAAGAAATTCGCCAAAAAATAGCTGAAAAACAAGGGCTCAAAATATTTATTATGCCAGATCTTACTGACGGAGAATAAAATCATGTACCATCCAAAACGCATGTATGCAACTGTTTTTTTCGTGCAATTTCGTTTTTGCAATTTTTTTGTAATAAAACATTAAAAAGGTTTTGTCAAGGATCTCTCTTTAATTAATAGCTATTTAATTTATTTTTAGATAAGATTTCGTCGCACAAAAAAAGAAAATTACTTTACAGTAAAATAATAACGAGCGCAGTAATATTATAACGTTAAAATAATACTGCCTCAGTAATATTTTAACGTTATAGTTTTACCGCTAGGGAATCTTTAACGATTGAAAGTTGCCGTGCAGTAAATTTTTAACGCAGTAATTTAAAAACGTTACACCGGGCCACTACCACTAACAGGCTGCATCGGTTATATGTAGCGACAGCTATTCCTTCCGAAAATCTTGTGGAACTTGTCACATATGTCATGACTGTGTATGCACCGCTGCGGTTCCACATTAAAGTCAGTTCGGCATGCACGGAAGGATTGCGACGTATGTGGAGACTAATACAGTTTTCCAGATACATGAAACGGGAACTTAAAGTGATCGTTGATCCCGTAATTGCCAGAAACGGTTATTTTTGCCATTATGAGAACATCTTGTTGGCAATGCTAGCTGATGAAAGAAACCACATCAGAGAGCTGGACTGCAGACGGATACTTGCTGCACGGAAGGAGAACGTATCAGAAGCACTGCAACAATTTCAAGTTCCAAGTTTAAACTTCAATGCTAGAGATTACATTGACCTGGTAAACTGGAACCACGAAGACCGCTGCGAACTTCCGATGACGAAACACCTGGCTGAAGCAGATCTAAGAGATTGCGTTAAGAACAGGAACAACCAGCTTGTTAGGAGCCGGCCACAATTTCCTGCCACGCCCAAGCCACCGAGCGACATATTCGTCTAGTGACTGAGGCATCGGCATCAGTTTGCACTGAACAACGAGACGGATTTATCCGTTCTGGTATTGAATCCAGAATGAAAATGAAAAAGTATTTTAAGAAATTAAATTAAACATTGCTTAGTTGTATGTAAAATGTCAGAAAATTATAAAATTGCATAAAAAAGGTGATATTTCAAGAGTGTTGGGGCGCTCCAAGACCAACAAATTTATGAGCTCTACTTTTTTGTTTTCACTAATGCTACTACGGAGCAACTATTCCACCCCCTGCCAATTATAGGTTTCCAAATTATTTTTTTTTACAATACTTTCAGCCCACCTGTATATATATATATATATATATATATATATATATATATATATATATATATATATATATATATATATATATATATATATATATATATATATATATATATATAGATAGATAGATAGATATTCAAACGTGAGGGGCAACAAGTAGATAAAAATTTTTGTACTATTCTCAATTAGATTTATATTCATCGATAACTTTCAAGTTTCATAGTATTATCTCTCAGCGTTCGAAAATTATGACCATATAAAGTTTAAAACCCCCTCAATTTTAGGAAGTTAAAATTTTTGAACGCTGAGAGATAATACTATGAAACTTGAAATTTATCAATGAATATTTGTCTAATTGAGAAAAGCACAAAAATATTTTTATCAACTTGTTGCCCCTCACGTTTAATGGGGATAAAGTTGTGCGGTAGTGGTGTTGTGGTAGAGCGCTCGCTTTATAAGCGAGAGGTTGGGAGTTCGATCCCCACCACGTCCCTAGTAGTACCGCGCTCAACTTGTTTCTCCGCGCAGCGGCCTTGTTTTTTAAGGTTTGTGTTTCAGAGTTATAGAGTTGAGAGAGGGTTATAACCACAATTAAGTAGCCTCATCATCTGTAGTGGTCTTCTATGCCTTGGGGAGGTGAATTAACGCAAAAAAAAAAAGTCAAAAAGCTTTTTCGTCCCCAGCTTCTAATCATCGCAATTTTTTGCAGAGCCTCATTATTTAACATAAGTATAAACATTCAAATGTTTGGAGCTTGTTCCATGTCGGGAACTAGCTCTCTCACTCAATCACCAAAAAATCCTGGATTGCCAGCTCTCTTAATCATCAAAAAGTTCTGGATGCCTAAGATTGATATTCTTCATTTCTTATTGCGGCCCAATACCATGAAACCATTTAACAAGCAAAATTTCTTAACTTGATTTTTTCTAACAATACACTTTTATCCAGCTTTTATTAATTTAAGGTTACCGATGATAAGATTTTTTCTTCTTCAGATTCTCCTGTCTTGTAACTACTATATAAGATGAAATGTATTTGTATTTAATGTTTTAGATGACGGAAATCATCTTAAATTGTAAATGGTTGCTGACAGAAATGAAAAGAATAAATTGTTTTTTTTCTCAAATGTTTCAAATTTTAATTCTTTTTACCCAATAGGCACGCAACGTTTTATTCACGTTTCAATCACGTGTATTTTAGGTGACCGCCCAGGTTACTACTTTACGTGAAAGTTACGTGCCAAAATATCGCGTCTTACGGAACTTTTTTTATTCTTAATAAAAATCTGTGATAAGAAATATGAAATAATATTTTTCATTATATTATTTATTTTTTTATAGTATAGTTTTTGTATTCATTATATTAGTTATAATTATTTTACTGTTATGATGATATAGTTAATTTTTATTGTAGTTTAATAATAATAAAAAAAAAATTGGTCTATATAATATATTGTAACGCAATGCATTTAAAACAGAACTAAATAGTCCAATATATTTTAAGTTGTAATATCTAATATCCAAATTACATCAAATTAAGTTAAATAAATTAGTACCAAGCGTCCCTATTTGCCACACAAATAAGATTAAACTCAAATACAAGGTATGCTTTTTTTCTACTTTATATAATATTTTAGACTGGCGAATTTGTCCATTTTGCTTACTTAATTTAGTACAAAATAAGTTATGTTATAACGAATTTAATATCAAATTAAGTAAGCTACATGGAAAAATTATAAGTTCTAGCTGAACTTATTCTTGATTCTTGAGCAATAATAATGTCTGTAGAACTTCTGCATACATTATTGCTCAAGAGTCGATTAGATAAAAACCAAAAATAGATTTTCTTATATTATTTGGTTTTTATCAACAAGGTTAAAGAATTTATCAATGATAATATCAATAAACAAATGTGTTATGTTATTTATTATTTATATATGTATATATTATTATTATATACTTTATTTTTATGTAATATATGACATCTTGATCTTGTGCTTTACTTGTTAAAAAGGTTAATGCTTATTTCATTTTCTTATATTATTTAAATATTATATGATTAATATATATATTTGAATTGTATTTATGAAATTATTATTGTATATATTATATGACTTTTATTACTATTGTTATTATGCACAATATAAAACAGGTTATTTACGCGGATTTGTTCAATGTTTTCCCCACAAAAAGATGATTATGATGCTATTGTATTTGAAACTGCATTATACTTATCTTTCAATGTTGACAACCTTCCAATATGTAAAGCAAGTTTCTCTCAAATATAGCATTGCTTTTTTAAAAATTGTTTCATGATTTAGATCAAAGAAATAGCAATACCAGAAAATCTTGTAGCCAAAACATTTGGCGACTCACCATGTAAGACTTTTGTTAAAAATATGTGATTTAAGATAATTATTTAATAATCATATTATTATTTAAGTTTTTATTTGTTTCTTTTTAGCTAAATTTGGTGTTGCTAGCTATTATTGGAGAAAATATCGACTTATTCATTAGATAAAGTTTGATGCATGCTCTTACCCAGTTTCTTTCAAAAAGTAAATATATTATGACCTTAAAAACAAACTTATCAAATTAAACGGAGTATTAAAATATATAAAAGAAAATGTACTTAAAAGTAATTAAAAGGTATTGCTATAACACTATCTAAAGAGTAGGATAAATTAATAAAAAACAACAACAAAAAAACACAACGAAAGAAACCTTAAGGATGTGTGAGTTCACGTTGCCTAATTAATGAATCATACGGTTTTTACACAATATACCCCTAACTTTCTTAACCTTTTTAGTGACCTAGAAAGGTTAAGAAAGTTAGGAGGGGAGAAGGGTAAAACAGTTTTCAAGCTGTTGCTAGTCTAAAATGTAGTGATAAATTATTCGCAAGATTCAGTAAGAACTGAGAACGGCCAAAAATTAAACTTTGTAATGGAACCAAATATTTTACTAAGTTTTACATATGAGTATATAAATAGTAAACCTCCATTTCTGCTAAGCCAAAGGCAATAAACAACCGAGTCTCAAGTGAACCAAAGTCGAAGTGATAAATATATATAAGCACTGGCATAGAGACAGGTTGCGGAGGGAGCGTTGCCCCTCCCCCTAAAGTAACTCAAAGCTTCAATTTTTTCTATTTATATGTTAGCTGCGTTAGGCCCCTTTTATTTCTATTTTAGCCCCCCCCCCTCCTCCCATAACTTTCTTAACCTTTCTAGGTCACTAGAAAGGTTAAGAAAGTTAGGGGTTTATTGTGTAAAAACCGTATGATCCATTAATTAGGCAATGTGAACTCACACATCCTAAAGGTTGCTTTTGTTGTATTTTTTTGTTGTAGCTTTTTATTAATTTATCCTACTCTTTAGATAGTGTTATAGCAATACCTTTTAATTTCCTTTAAATACATTTTCTTTTATATATTGTTATACTCCGTTTAATTTGATAAGTTTGTTTTTAAGGTCATAATATATTTACTTTTTGATTTTTTCAATTAAAGATCTAATATTAGAGATTTAAAAATAAAAGATGTTTTTTATTTAAAAAAATACTGATAAAAAAGATATTCTTAAAACTAATTTTATTTACACCCAGTAAACACAGATTGGTTCAGAGTTTGTCAATATTTAGTCCAAATCGGTTGAAAAATGGATAAAACGTTTAGCGACCGTGCAGCCTTCTAGTCGGTCTTGTAACATGTGGCCTTGCTATTTTCGCCGTTATTAATAACTCTGGTTTGAGCCGGATTTACCTATAGACAGACTAGGTAAATCCGGCTCAGGGCTTTTCCAACCTAGGACCTGACAATTTTAGGGATATTTTAAAAATGTTAAAAACAAGGATCTTTTTTTTTTATCTGCAATTTTGCTACATATAAATGATGCAGGCTTAAATATTGATTCTACTTAAGGCCTCCGAGAATGTAAATTTGGATTTGATCTTTGGTCACATCAACAGACCAACGCATCAAGTTCAAAATTGAACTCACATGGAGCGCTTTCAACATGCTTAACTCTGGGAAAATATAATATATGGTCAGAGTAGACATTAAACCTTGAGACAAGTATTTTAAAACCTACCCTAGTCATTAGATAGCCTATTACATAGTCACTAGGATCATGGTTAGGTTATAATTTTAAGTGATTACAATTCTCGTTTTGATTACAATATCTTTTTACTAACATTAAGGGGTGGCTTGAAATAATCATCCTCCTACAAGAGTCACATACTAGGACTATCTTAATATAAACATTTTGCTTTCTCGTTATCCAGAACATAACTTAACTATAAAAAATTTCTTTTGAGTCATTATAGAGGTTTATAGCTTATTAACTCGACCGCCGTGGTGAACAGACGTAATTCTAACAGCTCAAAAAAGAAAGAAAAAAAAAATTAAAAATGGCGATTACTTTATCCGAAATAAAAGATATGTTCATTCAGCACAAAAAAGAAATACAAACATTATTTAAAGAACAAGAAAAAGTATTTGTGGACTTACTTAGCGATAATTTAAAAATAATCAATACACGCCTAGATGATATTGAAACAAAAACATTGGATTGCACTAAAAGAATACACTTGCTAGAAAATGATATAAAAGACTTAAAAGAAAGCTTAAATTTTCACGAACATTTAATCGACCAAAAGGTGAAAGCTGCTAATGATTCTAAAGAACTTGAAAGCTCTTATAATATTACAATTTTAAACGAAAAATGCAGAATCTCCGAAGATAGATCGCGGCGTAATAACTTAAGGATAGACGGAATTCCTGAAAATATCAACGAAACTTGGGATGAAACTGAACAAAAGGTTCAGAATTTATTATGTGTAAATTTAGGAGTAAAAGGAGTCGAAATTGAAAGAGCGCATCGAGTTGGATTTAGAAAAGAAGCCCGATCCCGAACCATCATATTGAAGTTGTTGAGGTTTAAAGATAAATCAAACATTCTAAAAGAAACAAGAAAACTCAAAGGTCTGAATATTTACGTAAATGAAGATTTCTCTCAAGAGACGGCAAGAATACGAAGGAAGTTATTTTCTGAAGCGAAAGTGAGAAAATTAAATGGAGAAAATGTAATCGTCAGGTATGACAAACTTATTATTTTAAAAAATGTTTATAATAATTCAAAATGATATAGCTAGAAATCTAATCATTTTTAATCTTAATTTTAAATATTATAATAATTAAAATGGTTAACAAATCAAACGTAACAAATCTTTTAGAAATTTTTAATAAACAAAACACACTTCTTTTGAATAATGATAATGATCCAGATGTAAACTTTTTTGAGGACGTCATAATCAACTCTAACTATTTTGATATTGAGGAAGTATCTAACCTCATGAATGCGTCACAAATATTATTTTCAACTCTAACTTTAAACATTCGTAGTATGAACAAAAACTTTGAAAGTTTTAAATCAATGCTTAAAAATATAAACTCTGAGTTTACGGTAATATGCTTAATAGAAACATGGTGCAGAAATGAAAAAAATAATTTTCAAATTCCAGGTTATAAGGCAATCCACCAAACTCGAGGTGGTGGCATTGGTGGTGGTGTTTGCATTTTTGTTCATGACTCAATCCATTTTCAGAAAATAGAATTTTTAAGTACTCAAAACGCGGACTTTGAATTTCTAACTATCGAATTATTAAACCACAATAATCAAAAAAACATTTTAATAACTGCTTTGTATAGACCGCCTTGCGGAAATAAGAAATCTTTTTTAAAACACTTAAAATGCTACTTAAAAAAAATAAAGCACAAACAAATTTACATCACGGGAGACTATAACCTAAATCTTCTTAATGTTAAAACTGATAGCGATGTAAAACGTTTCTCAAACACTCTTTTTCAGTACAACATTATTCCCTTAATTAACAAACCTACTCGCGTAACTCTTCAAACCGAATCTCTCATTGATAATATTTTTACTAACAACTTTACAACATGCAACATTCAAAGCGGAATCATAAAAAGCGATATAAGCGACCACTTTCCAATCTTTTTCATTTCGGATTTTTTTAAAAAAGGAAAAAAATGCAAATTACAAAGGGAAGTAAAAAGGCAGGTTAATGAAACTAATATTGAGTGGTGTTTAGAAATTATTTACTCAAAGTAAACTGGAAACAACTCAATAATTGCAAAGATGTTAATATAGCTTATGATTTTTTTTACAATGAGTTCATTAATGCTTACAACAAAGCGTTTCCGATGAAGGAAATAAAAACTAAACTTAAAAACCTGCAAAGTCCCTGGATTACAAAAGGGCTTATTAAATCTTCAAAGAAAAAACAAAGACTATATGAAAAATTCTTAAAAAATAAAACTTATCAAAACGAAAAAAAATATAAAATTTACAAAAACCTGTTTGAAAACCTGAAAAAGAAAGCTAAAAAAAATTATTTCTCAAAATCACTACAAAATAATATTGGTAATAACAAAAAAACTTGGGATATAATAAAGGAAGTGATAGGAAAAAATAAACAAGGTCATGGTAATACTTTACCAAAATATATATACACTGAAGATGAAAGGACAGTAATTAATGAGCGAAAAGTTATTGCAGAGAGTTTTAATAATTATTTTATAAACGTCGGTCAAAACCTAGCAAATAAAATAACTCCCGGAAATAAAAATTTTAAATCATATATTAAAGAAGTGGACTGTGTGATGGATGAGCTTGAAGTATCTCCTGATGAACTTCGGTTTGCTTTTAATATGTTAAAACCAAACAAAAGCTCAGGTCTTGATGACATAAGCCCAAGGGTTGTTAAAGAAGTTTTTGATATTATTGAAAAACCCATGCTAATTATTTTTAATCTTTCATTTAATAATGGTATTTTTCCTGACCTCTTAAAACTAGCAAGAGTAGTTCCAATTTTTAAAGACGGTGATATTTCTAAATTATCTAATTATAGACCTATCTCAATACTTCCATGTTTTTCTAAAATTTTAGAGAGAATAATGCATAATAGGCTATACAATTATTTTATAAAACATAAATTGCTTAATAATAATCAGTACGGATTTAGAAAAGGGCACTCGACAGAACATTCAGTAATTAAATTTGTTAAAGAAATTTTAAACGGATTTGATAACAACCAATATACTCTTGGGGTTTTTATTGACCTCTCAAAGGCCTTCGATACTGTGGATCATACTATTCTTCTTTACAAACTCAGAAATTATGGTGTCAAAAATAATAATTATAAATGGTTTTTTTCCTATCTTAATAATCGCAAACAATGTGTATCTTATGACAAAACCTGTACGAAACTAGAAAACATTTCTTGCGGAGTTCCACAGGGATCTATTCTAGGGCCTTTATTATTTATTATCTATATAAACGATATTTACTTATCTTCTAGTGTATTAAATTTCAATCTTTTTGCTGACGACACTCAGGTTTTTTATACCCACTCAAACATAGAGTCAATCTTTATCACTATTAATCGTGAGCTTGACAACCTCAATGAATGGTTAAAAGCCAACAAACTCTCTCTAAATAAAACTAAAAGCAAATATATTCTTTTTTCTAAACCCTCCAAATCTGAAAATTTGCCCCTAAAACTCCCAAATATTTCAATAGAAAAAACTAATTTACAACGGACATTCTGCATTAAATTTTTAGGCGTTTTACTTGACGAACAAATAAGTTGGAAAGACCACATTAATTTAATAGAAAATAAAATTTCAAAGAGTATTGGAATTATGTACAAGACAAGACATATGTTGGATAAAAACTGCTTAAAACTTATCTACTTTTCGTTTATCCATAGCTATATCAGTTATTGTAATATTGCGTGGGCCAGCAATTATCCATCAAAATTAAAGCGTATCTTAAATAAACAAAAACAAGCTAGCCGCCTTATATTAAATTCTAATAAATACACCAGTGCCAATCCACTGCTTAAAAAGCTTGGAGTGCTTAATGTTTATCAATTAAATATCTACAGTATTCTTTTATTCATGTTTAGATTTAAATATCGTATGCTGCCAAATATTTTTGACGACCTTTTTGTTATTATAAATCATAAATATCAAACAAAGCATTCATTGCATAACTATCAGGTACCAAAAACCTTATTAAAACAGTCTAATTTCTCAATAGCATACCGAGGGCCACATTTGTGGAACTCATTCCTTCCAATTGAAAGTAAAACTTTAATTTCACTTCAAACTTTCAAAGTTATTTTAAAAAAACAGTTACTTGATTATGACATATCTCAAATTCTATTTTATTTTTAATATCTTCTTTTTCAATTCTTAACTTTTCTTTCGTTTGCTTAAAAGTAAAACATATATTTTTTTTGCTTGTTTATTTAAATTTGTATTTATTTTTTTTTTTATACATATATATTTTTATGAATGTATAAATATTTCTTTTTTTTATGTATAAAAAAATATAAAATGTTTATTTTAAAGTATTTATATTATTTTATTGATATTGTAAAAATTTATGATAGATTTATGATAGTGTAAACGATACAACGGGGCTAGATGATAAGACTTTTGTCTTCTGCCTGCTCCGGTCATATCTTAACTCAAAATATTTTGTAAATAACTTATTATTAAAATTAATAAAAAAAAAAAAAAAAAAAAAAAAAAAAAAAAAAAATAGCAAGTTCCATTTCATTTAAATTTTAGACTACCGAGTGCTTCACTTTATCTAGATTTGAGAAGTTAAAATAAAGCTTTTTTTTCCGTTGTATTATTTCAAGCCAACCGTATTAGAAACATAAGCGCACTTGTCAAAGCGTAGTTCAAGAATCACAATTTAGATTTGGCTTATGGCACGCGTGACATCGGTAAATTTTGACACGGGAAAGCACCCAAATGCTATTTTAATTATAGTGCTCAGACACAAGACCATTATGTCTTCCTAGAACTTCCGTTAAATATTTGTTCCAAATCATACTACTTAATTAAATAGCCTAATTTTTCAGGTAATGTAAAGTTTTAAAAATTGAAATAATATGTCTTGTGGAACATTTACAATTATTAAAGTAAATATATTTTGTTGAAAATATTAGAAAAAGCTCAAAATCTGAGCATGGGAAAATAATCCCAAAAGTTTTATAGATTTTATTTTATATTAATTTGAACACCAGTATTTGGATAGAAGAAATTGTTGATACCTAGGTAAAACCGCAACAACTAAATTCTAACCGCGAGCAAGCTAGGATAATTAATACACTTTGCTTAAAAATTTGAAAAAAAGTATTTTAATTGGTATTGAAATTTCATATCTTAGAATTCGAAGAGAAAGGTTTCATGATTGCCAGAGTCAAAGTTTTATTAAATCATAAAAAACTCCCTTTGTATAGCTTTTGTTATTAATATATTGTAAGACAAGTCAACTTTTTGCATTCTCAGTACAAATTTTTTTTTGTTGAGTTAAGCAAAGCTCTTGGTATTTATAGAAAGTTCAAGGGGAATAGAAAACCTGTCCAAATTAGTAAAAGTCCAACTTATCCAGGGTCCGAGTTAACTGGATTCTACTGTATTTGCAAGGTGTTTAGTTATATATAACATACCAAAGAAAGGACTGTCAAAGTGTTTTCAAAACTTAGATTACTAAAATTACTGAAAGGCAAAGTTGACTTTTTAGTTAACGTCGGGGTACATTTATGATCTTAATTCTTCTTAAATTTGGTCTAAATTCCGGCCTTAAAAAGTCAACTTCAACTGTTCTTATGCTAAAGAACTTTTTTAACCCAAGAACAAACAAAATGGCATATGTAGTTTGATTCTTTTGAATTATTTCAATTTTTTTTAAAATAGCTCAATATCAGTAGTGTAGAGGGAGAGGGGCCAAAGGGGAAATAGCTCCGGGCGTGAAGGCTTAAAGGAGCCAAAAAAAATCAAGGAGCAAAAAAAAACTACTGTTAAAAAGGCGCATTTTTTTCATTACTGCCCTTGGCGCAAAAATCCTTGCTACGCCGCTACTTAGGCAGGAATAGGGAACCAACTCATTAAATCTTAGTCTTGTACATCTGGATGAAACCTTTTGATTTCAAGAGGTCACTATTATTTAGTTATTAAATCAACCATTAGTATAAATGATTATTTTTTAGTAGAGTTTCCTTTAAAAAAAATACTATTCTATTCATGAATAGAATAGTATTTTTTTGCGTTTGTTGAATTCAAGAAACGCATGTATTAGGTAAAGATGGATAATAACGAAAAAAGTTCTATTAAAGACCGCTTTGAAACAAATTTCCATCAAGGAACTTTCCATACTGTACATTGAAAAATCAGATTTTGTTATAATTTTTTACTTTTTTTTTTTACAAAAAAAAAAAGTAGTAGATTATTATGAAAAAATTTAAAAATATAAAAAAATAAAAAATAAAAAATAAATAAATCAAAGTTTAAAAAATCTATTTTAATAGATTTATCAAAACATTTTTCAACACATTTAGATTGTTGACTTGATAACCATACCAGTTACCAGTTCATATCAAAGACGAGAAAGTTACCTGAGGAAGAGTTTATATCAAGTGGAATCCAATCAAGTCTTTGTCGTACATTAATTAGGTGACATATTTAACAGTACGTATTGCAGCTTCTAACATCGTGTGTTAGAAGCTGCTTTCTCTATGCTATCTTTCTAACACGCTTCTTCTGTCTTTTACTCTAAGATATCATCGTTCTTCCCAAACTCAACTTACTCTCGGTCTGTAGAGCGGGTTATGATGCTCCTTTTGGAGCTGAACCAGTCTTTAAGGGCCTTGGTAATGTGGCTTCTATATGGCAATTAGCCGGAGGAGGATTAACCGCAAATACCAATTCATATTAAGTGAACGCTATACAAAATACAATGCCATCAAGTGAAAGAAAAGACTATAAAAATAAGCTTCTATTAACCTTTTCTAATTACTTTCTGTTTATAAATTTTCCGGCCATTAAAAAATATCTATTTTTTGTTTCACCACTTACGTCAGACGAATTCATCAAATTTGAGAATTACTAAAAAACTTATACGGCGTTAGTTTAAATACAAAAATTAAACTTTTTTTTAAAGTACAAATATTAATTTTGACGTTAATAAAAAAGCTAGTTTTGATAAACAAATTTTTAAAAATAAAATTTAACGCGCACAACAACACCCAAATTACGAGGATAATTATATAATTGCACACTTGCTAGTTCGAGAAGTTTACTTCACTCCGCTAACACGCTATGCCTCAAAACGATAAAAAAAACCGTAAAAACTCCGCAAGTAGCTCCGCTGAGTAAAAGTTTTTTTTATTCACCCGGCCTAATATCTCCGGTCTATCTATAATATCTCCGGTCTATCAAAATATCTCCGGTCTATCTATAATATCTCCGGCCTATCTATAATATCTCCGGTGAAAAAGTTGATAGCAAGATCAGTTCAAATGGAAATTTGTTTTTTAAGACAAAACAATTTTATTAAGCCGATAAATATGTTGATAGGTAAACTATGAAGAGATATGAACTTTTTTTTTTTCGCCGTTTAATAACTTTTACATTTTAAAAGTTTATAAATAAAAACACTGGCGGGGCAAGTAGAAGACATTGTTTTGTCTTATCACCGAACCCCAATCGTACATATTTACAATAGCCGAATAATATATTTATACTTTACAAACTATTTATTAAAAGTTATTAAATGTAACAATAAATAACAATTAGTTTAAGAAATACTTCAAGAACAATATTCATGTTAAGAGTAATAATTAAGTAAACAAGAAAAACTGAAAGAAAAGTAAAAAAGAAAAACAAAAAAATAAATTAATTAATTAAAGAGCACGTATTTACAAGAGCCACACTATATACGTATATTATACAAAGTATTTATTGAAAAATATGAAAATAAAGTTTAAAACAATATTAATAAAGTAATTTTTAAATTGAGAACAAAAAAATCAAAATAAAAGAGTACTTAATTTAAAAAAACCGCTTTATATATGTATATTATAAAACCAATTTAATTAAAAGTAAAATAAATAACAATTTATTAATAGTTAAATAGTAAAATTTTCAAGAACTAAGATTTCAGCAATAACTTTTAAGATTAGAGGAAACACCATAACTGAAATAATGAAAAAACAAACAAAAAAAAACAAACAAAAAAAACAAAAAAATTAAAGTTGATAAATTCTGAGACATATTTTATAGGATTGAATTTTAGTTTAAAAGAGGCATTTAAAATCGGATATGTTGAAATCCATATGTAATAACACCTGTTTCGATTCATTTTTAAACTGATATGTACTAACTTTTTTCGTATTCGCAATATTAGGAAACTTTTTCCACAAATAGGGTCCACGATATTGAATTGAATATGTATTTTTTTTTTAATTATATTTAGGGACAATGTAGTTATTATTTGAAAACTTTAGTTTAGAACATTAAAACTAGATGTAAGTTTATTTTATAAACATTTAATACACCCAGTATACGCAGAAGAGGCTCGCATGGTACAATTTTATCAGCTCCAAATAATATTCTGCAGGCATGTTTTTGTTTAGTGTAAAAAAATTTTAATTTTATATGATTTGTACTTGCCTATGCAATTTTACAATAAACCGAATAAGAATGAATAAAAGAAAAATATATACTTTTTAAAGGTTTATTATTTAGAAATGGTTTAGCCCTATATATCATGGCAATATTTTTTGATAATTTTTTCTCAATGCTTTTTATATGAGCACTCCAACGTAAATGTTCATCTAATATTACGCCCAAAAATTTAACTGAAGTTTCTCTTTAAATGTTAGCGTTATTGATTATTAGATTTGGCAGTTTAATGGAAATAATTTCTAATTTATTTACTTTATAAAATAAAATAAATTTGGTTTTATCCACATTTAGAGACAGTTTATTACTTATAAACCATTCATTAACCTTACCCAACTCTTCGTTAGGTGTTTCAAAAAGTGTTTTAATATCTCTGTGGGAATAAAAAAGATTGGAGTTATCTGCAAAAAGAATACAATTTAAGAAGTGTGTTGCTAAATTTAAATCATTTATATATACTAGGAATAATAAGGGTCCTAGAATTGAGCCCTGGGGGACACCACAAGTTACAGCATATGGAATTGTTTGTTTTTGCGCATATTGGATAAATTGCATTCTATTGGTCAATTAGCTTTTGAACCAAAGTAAGTTATTATTTTTTACTCCATAATATTCAAGTTTTTTTATTAGTATGTTATGGTTTACAGTATCAAAAGCTTTTGACAGATCGATAAAAACTCCTAATGTAAAGCAGTTAGTACATAATGCGTTTGTTATTTGATTGACTATTTCAAGCACTGCATGTTCAGTGGAACATTTTTTTTTAAAACCAAACTGTTTTGAGTACAACATATTGTTTTCTGTTAAATAATTAGATAGCCTGTTGTACATTATTTTTTTCAAGCAATTTTGAGAAACACGGGAATATAGGTATAGATCTATAATTAGAAATAATAGAGTCATCGAAAGTCTTAAAAACCGGTGTGATTCGTGCAGTTTTTATTTTTTCTGGGACAATACCTGTTTTAAAAGAAAGATTAAAGATGTGAAACAAAAGAGGTTCGATTATATGATAAACAGATTTTACAACATTAACGTTAATTTTATCAAATCCAGCACTTTTATTAATTTTAAGATTATAAAAGACGGTTCGTAATAAAATTAATTTAAGACTAAGTTCATCCATAACTTTATCGTAATTTTTTAAATAAGACTCAAATGAAGTTCAGAGGAATTATTGATGCCAAATTTGGACCAGCATTAATAAAAAAAATGTTTATTTTTTACAGCATTAATTGATTTATCATAAATATTTTTTTCATCATCTGTTATTTTTTTTGGCAGAGTGTTTCTCGCATTATTATTTTTGCCAATTACTTCTTTAGTTACATTCCAAGTTTTTTTGGTGTTTCCGCTTGTTTTGTCTAATAGCTTTGTATAATAAAGCTTTTTAGCGTTTCTTTTTGTTTTTTCGAACACATTTTTGTAGTTTTTATATGTCATTTCGTTTTTATAAGTTTTTTTTTAAAGTATTTATCATATAATTTTTGTTTTCTTTTTGAGAATTTTAGTGATCCATTAGACATCCATGGAGTCATAACTGCTTTTGTGTTTTAAATAATATGTTTTTCAGGAAATGCTGTTTCATATTGCTTGCAGAATTGACTTAGAAATAGATCATATGAGTTGTTAGCATTGTTTGATTGCAATACCAGATTCCAATCGACGTTGTTTCTTAAAAGGTTTTAAAACTGTTTTACTGAGTTGATCTGTCGCCTAAATACGGTAATTTTCGAAGGAATGTTGTTATTTATTACATTATTAGTAACTAAGAATGTTGGGAAATGATCTGATAAGTCAGTTTTGATTATACCTGTGTTAAGACGGTTGTTATGAAAGTTATTAGTTATTATATTATCAAGAAGTGTTGAAGAGTTGTTATTCACTCTAGTTGGCTTGTTTATTGTTGGAATAAAGTTATTTTGAAGAAGAGTGTTTATAAAATATTATACATTATTATTTGAAGCATGTTTTTTTAGGTCAATGTTTAGATCACCAGCCAAAAAGACATGATCTCGCGTTTTATTGATAGCTGTTATAAATGATTTCAGATGAGTTTTATATTTTTTTAAATTACCTGATGGTGGTCTATATGTCGCATTTACAATTATGTTTTTTGTGTTTTTATTTTTTAATTCAATACATAATGACTCACAATCTATTTCATTCACACAGAGATCATTACGTAAACTATAATTAATTGAGTTGTGGATAAAAATACTTACGCCCCCACCAATACCAAAGTTACGAGGTTGGTGAACTGGTTTGTAATTAATTAGTTCAAATTCCGCATTTGTTTCACCACGCTTACACCAAGTTTCCGTAAGACAAATAATTACAAGTCATGTTTTAATTCAGCCAACAAAAACTTAAAGTTTTCAAAATTTTTTTTTAAACTTCGAACATTAATGTTTAAAATTAAAAAAAAGTTTCCTTCTTTTGTAGATATTGGAAAGATTCAAAAACTGTATAGTATTGACTTTCAAATATTTGTTGATTAAAATTATCATTTTAGTCATTTTTGTCCCTGACAGTGATATTTTCATCAAAAAATTTAATTATTAGGTTTTCCTCCATTTTTTTGTTTATTTGTTTTTGTTTTTAAAAAAATAAGATAAAATAATAATAATAGAAAATAAAAAGGATTGGTACGGTTTTTTCAATACCCAATCGCAACATACATTAAAAAGGATTTGTATAAACAAAAAATTGCAAATAAAACAATAAAACTTAACTCTTACTTTCTTGGCGCGGTTTTTTCAATACCCAATCGCGCACAATTAGCTTATCATACGATATGCAAATTTTCCCAGCATGCCTTTCAGTTTTCATTCTTTCTCTCAATTCTTTTCTTATTACGTTAGTTTCGTAGCAAAAATCTTCATTAATGAAAATAATTTCACCCTTTAATTTAAAAGAAATTTTTAAAACTTCTACTTTATCTTTGTAATCTAAAAGTTTTATCATGATTGTACGTGGCTTTTTTGTATCTTTGCGTCCGCAGCGATGCGCACGTTCAATTTTAACATTTTTTACCCCTAAAGTCTGTTCAAACAGTTTGATCACTTTTGTTTAACTTTCCGTCCATGTTTCATTTTCGTTTATTTTCAGTCCATCAATCATCAGAGATTATTTCTTCGTGACCGATCTTCAATTTTTCTTAGTTTTTTTTTAAGGTCGGTAAACTCTATATTTTTATATGCTACATTTTTAGAAACTCTTTCTTTCTCGATAGATTCAATATTATTTTTAATCTTTTTTTCAATGAGTTCTTCGTGAAAATTTAAGCTTTCTTTTATATCAAATACATCCTTTTTGAGTCTTTTAATTTTTTCCATACTGTCGATAATATTTAATTCTGCTTTTTGTTGTCTGTCACTTGTTATCTTTGCATTTACACTAAGGAGTTTAAGAACGTTTTCTTCTTGTTGTTTTATTAGTAGCTCTATGTCTTTCTTGTACTCAGCGAACATTTCCCTATACATATTTCTTATTTCGCTGATGGTAACTGCCATATTTAACAATTAAATTGTTAAATATGGCAGTTACCATTAGCCTAAAACCACACAAAGCAACATATTCTCAGGATAAAACGCTCGTCATACTAAGCAACGAAAAACTCCTTTTTACAGCTTCTGCTTTCAATGAACACGTGAAACGTTTTCATGGAATGAATTGTAGTATTTCTACTATAAATTGTTCTATACGACACTCAAATATGTTTGGAAGATGTCCAGCCTAAAAATCATCAATTTTCTTGAAAAACTGAAACATCCAAGAACAAATAATATCAAAGCATCTAAACTGGAATAGTCAACATTGGTCAAAGATTCTTTTTAGGAATGAAAACAAGTTTATTGAGTTGGGATCTGATAGAATCAAACTTTTTGACATCCAATAGGTTTAAAATATTTATCCAAATCCCAACTACTTAAAACACGGAGACGAAAATCAATTGATTCAGTTCTGGAGGTTAAAAGTACAAGTATTGCAACATATATGTGGCGCCCATCTTTTTTCTTGGTTTCCAATTTTGCGCCCAAAATAGCAGTGATAAGCACTAGTCAGAGAACATTTAAAAAAGAACATTTAAGAGTATATTCTATAAAGAAAAGTTTACTTTACAACGCACATAACAAAAGTTATTAGCGCCGTTAACACACTTTTGAGGCATTTTGATAAAATGAACGCAAACTGACACAAAAAACTTTTATGCTCAAAAGTTGGTCTGAGACTATTTTATAATAGTAGAAGATAATTAATGAGTAAATGCGATAACTCAGCACTAAATTCTTGTTAATGAATTTTATTTAAAACAACAACAACAACAAGAGCAAGCTTAATTTTCTACAAACCATTTTTACAATAGTATTACCATAGTAACCATTTTACAATAGTATTAATAATAATCAGAGACGTCCCAAGGGGGGTGACTAGCTCCCAAACAAAATTTATTAATCGGCAAATTGAACACTGGAATTGGTAAACTCGGATTTATAGATGGCAGTCGGCAAATGACAGCCAACAAGTACCTTTTCTTTTTCTTATTTTTTTTTATCTTAGTCGGTAAAAAAAAATTTCTTGGCCTTAGTCGGAACAAAACAGCTCACTTTAAGATCTCTTCGGACGGCCATGATAATAATAACATATTTATTTATATATATATATATATATATATATATATATATATATATATATATATATATATATATATATATATATATATATATATATATATATATATATATATATATATATATATGTATGTATGTATGTATATTCAGTTGATTTCCGTATTTTGACGACTTTTTAATCAAAATATTTTATTATAACGTGGTTGGCGTATGTGATGGATGTGAATTTTGTCTTGCATGTGTATTTTGTCGTGTTATTTTTTTAAATTTCATTTGAACATGAATATTTTATAAAAAGTAGAAAAAAAGTTAAACTTCATTTTTGTGCTGTTCTCTTTTGTAGTTATCACTGCTTATATTGAAATTACTCATCTGAAACTCGTTGTTGATCAGATATAAAATTGAAGGTGTTTTGTAGCTTTTTTTAATTCTACTCTTTTTTAATCTAATCTGAGCCGGTGTTGAAAAACGTACTTTCTATGCTATGCCAAATTTTATTGAAGAAGATTATGTAGCAGACACCTGATTTTTGTTGTAGAGTAAGTACCTTAGTTAAAATATTGTAAATGAAGTAAAATATTGCGCAAATACCAACAGGTAAGCAATCTTAAGCACGCATAAAAAGAAGATGTTATAGAAATATGCTGACTACGGAAAACTTTATTGATATCAAAAATGACGCAAAGGTATCTCTACAACAACCGGAAAATCGAAAACCATTCTTTTAAAGGTTAACAATCTTTAGCACACACTAAAAGTTGGTTGTTGAAATTTTTTAAACTGCAAACTTGGAAAAAAATTTATATTTACGCGCAAAATGAAAACAATTCCTACCTAATTTTGGTGCGTTCAGCGTTCTTTAGCATGCATTAAAAGTAGGTAGAAGTTTTTTCCGTTTGCGTGTAAGTATAAAAAACTTTCCAGGTCCGCAGTTTAAACGGTTTTCTTTACCTACTTTTGGTGTATGCTAAAGATCGCTAAGTTAAAGTGACTGAATTCGAGCTAGTTACCAAATTCCAGCCACATTTTCATAATGCATAATTTGAAAACAAATCAAAAAAGTTTATAAAACTGAACCAAAGGTTTTGAAAATTTTTACTCTTTAGTGACAGCAAATTTGTCATCAATTTTCAAAACAGGATATAATTTAAATGCATTGAACTACAAACCTTTGTCAAAAACGTCGACAGCATGTAAAATATTTGAAGGAGTTATAAGAAATAAAATGCAAAATATTTTTGACAACTGTAATTTGATAACAAAATGCCAACTTGTTTTTGTAAAACAGAAATCATGTACCACAAATCTTTTAGAAACTCTCGATTTTATTAAACACTATTTATCAAAAAATATACCTGTAAATGTTATAATGCAAGATTTTGCACAGGCAACTTATGTTAAAATTTAACGCATATGTAATAATAGGAAAACTTTTAAGCTGGATTGGTACGTTTTTGAATAATCGAATAAAAAGAGTGCTTCAAGATGACGCAGTGTCAAAACGGAGAAACGTATTAAGTGGTGTTCCACAGGGATCCATTCTAGGGCCATTCCTTGTAGCAAACATCAACGATGACACCAAAATCTTATAAGCAGTAACTTCAATTTCTAAATTAATTCAAAGAGACTTAAATAATGCTACGTCACTTAGGTTTATTTTGTGGCATCTTATAACTTAGATGCTTTCATATATTACTTTAAAAGTGATTTGTGTATTACCGTTGAGACACAATAGGATATAGGCGATTGGTATCCTAAGAAAATTACTTAGGCGAATGACTTGACAATATAACAAGACAATAAGACAAATGGCAATAAAACAAGTTCTTATTATGATTTAGGCGATTGTGTTTCTAAGATAACAGAAAAAAAATTGTAATAGAGTTTGTAACATGTGAATACAGCTTGTATTTATTGTACTACTTAATACTACATTTAATATACATTTACAAGAGAATAAAATGATTGATGAAACTTTTTTTTCAAAAAATACAATTTTTTTTATGTTAATAACAAAAAAATAATCTTATAGTAACAGTAACACACAAAAACAGCTTTTATTTGATAAGTATGTAATAACATTACTGAAACATTTAATGTATTTTAAAATGTGAGTATTACAAATATGCAAATACTTCACTTGAAACATCCCCTTTAGTTTCGTCCCATACACAACAACATCCATCTCGATTACACATGTTATACATTGTGAAATTATGCACCTGTAGCTTTGTCTTGTAATACAATGCGCTTGCTTGCTCTGAGGACAAAGTAGCATTAACTGAGTGTCCATAGTCCAAACTGACTCACTTTCATCCATTAATCCCCTTTCTTTGTTTTGATCTTTTTGCTTTCGAGCATCATCTTTCAAAGCTAAATGAGTGTGGTGTTCTTCTACAGTAATGTTTCCCATTTTCGCTGCGATACAAGTGTCACATTGGTCTTTGGGAGGCATAAAAACTGACATCTTGAGAAAGTGAAAGGTATTCTGAAAATATGTCAATCCAGCAACACTTCTTTCAGCAGAGTTTGCATCTGATGAATATAAGTTATATAAATTAATTACCTTTGTGCCTGGCTCAAGAAATCTTTTTTCCTAAAATGATGTATAAATCAAATCATTTTCTTCTTCTGCTACATCCTAACAGTTTCTGAGTTTTGATTTCTGGCAAAATCGAGAGTCATCTTTCTTTCTTCATTAACAACTGCTCGTCTGCTGATATACTCTTCACCTTTAAGCCTCTTTGTCTTTGCTACATTTTGATTCCATGATTTTGCTGTGATCTATTGCTTTTCTTTCTCTTTACTCGTTCTACTAAAGGACTTAAACTAGAAGAGTCCAGTTCAGATGGATGATATTCGTTTTCTCTTAAAGGTGTATCATCTATGGTTTCCTTTTCTAAATGTTCAGACACTCAATTTAAAGGTGGAACTAAATCTGTATCAACTGTGTTTACAAGAACATTCTGGTAAGATTCCTGTTCAACCTCTGATGCTTGTATCAGGCATTCGATGCAAGTATCAGAGGTTGAACTGTCTTCTGTTGGGATATTAGTCATCAGAGGTTGAACTGTCAAACTGTTGGGATATTAGTCAATGTACAAGACCTCTGGTCTTGTTCATTGACTAATATCTCAACAGGGATATTAGTCAATGAACAAGAATTGGAACCTGAACATTAAAATAAGTTTTTGATTTAAATGCTTAGATTATTGAATCTATTTTTCATCTGGGCCTATCTACTACATGTATAAGGTTTATTTTACTTTATACATTAAAACAAAAGAATATTATTATATTATTTGTTTTAATTAAAGTTAATAACACTCGAAAAATCAAGATACTATAACTATAAAATTATTTGTTTTAATTAAAGTTAATAACACTTGAAAAATCAAGATACTATAACTATAATAGGCAAACTATAACAATAGCCTAAATCAGTTTTTCTCAAAGAGAAATCACAGCAGACATTTTTTCCTTTAGTGCATGACTTAGGCAAACTGTGCTTAAACTTAAACGATTTACATTTTAAACATTAATAAACATATATATGATAAAATATATATATTTCTTATTAATCAATATTTTAAAAAATTCTTACTTTCATCCAATATTCTTCTGACTTCTAAATCACTGTAGAAAAGCGGCGTGGTATAAGTAGTCATGTTGAAGAAAACAAGTCGCCTAAGTCAAAATGCAGAGGCAAAAACGAAAAAATTAAAAATAAACTGCTTTCTGATTGGTTTAAGACATAGGCGATTTGCCACATAATAGAAGACTGTATAAGCTATATATTTCAACTCTTAACTCAAAAATCCCAAACACGGTTTGTAGACTTGGGGTTCTAATATCAATGAAATACCCTATGAAAATCCTTTTAAGGGGTGATAGTGCATGCCTATGGGAGCCCAAAATAAAGGGTTTTGAAATCCCTCACTAACATCCAAAGCATCATTTTGGTCAAGAAGTTTATAAGCTTTTGCATACCATAATGCGATCTATTTAAGTGCTTAAAATGCTACAAGACATGCTTTGTTTAAACAATATATATAATATAAAATGTAATGCATAAAAACAAAACTTTTTTATTTTAAAAGCTTTTATCCAAATATGCATCTTATTGCTGTTCCGATGTATCAAGATAAATTCTCAAGTTCGAACTTTGCCCCTCGGTTAAAAAATTACCGGCCAATAATTTTTTCGGGAAATGGCAGAAATTATTCAAAGAAGAAAGCAAAATGTAAATACAGTGAGCGCTTTTTAAACAAATTTAAAGATGCCTACATTTGCAAAGACTCATGAAGATTGCAGATAACACAAATCTGTTTGTGTTATATGCATGAAAAAGGGTGATCAAGAGTTGACTGAAAACTATCAGTTGAAAATTCTTCAACTGATTCAAACAGACATAGATTTCAGTGATGAAGGAGTGCCTTTGGCTACTTGCGTTTCATGCAGATTTCAAATTGGAAAACTTTGTGCTGGAAAAATCAATCATGTGCCTAAACTTTTTGACTTCAAGTCAATTTCTATCAAACCTACAACCAGAGTTTCGTCAGTTTGCGAGTGCCTTTTATGCCAAATTGCCAAGATCAAAGGAAAGGAGAAGCATCCGTTTGACAATGTCAAAGAATCCGAGGAAAAAATTCTAAAGCAAACTGCTCAGAGTTTTGAAAATCGCTGCACACCGTGCTTGTCAATTATTGGCCGAGGACTTCTTCACAACTGCACCATTGGAACTCGCCATGGAAACCTGAGAAGAATGGCTAATGATGATCCCTTAGGTGCAGAGCAAGTGGCTGCAGCAGTCTTAGCATCCAAAAGCGCATCTCCAAATGGCACTATTAGACTCAGTCAGCCTTGTGGAAAACTTTCGCCATTGAGGAGAGGTAATTACTTCTATTGTCTAGTTAATTATTATAGTATCATTATGCTAAATTAATGGCACTCAAAATGTTGATTCACAAACATTTAATTTATGACCTGTAATAATTAATTATGAGAAAAAGAAACAAGAATGCTTTTATATTAATTAAAATGCTAATTGTAACTGCTTTTATTGAAAATTCATCTCTTAATTAATTACCCTGCTTCAATTTTATTTAATCAACCTAATTTTACTTTAAATCATTCTCATTGCAAGAATAAATATTTTTTTTCCTAGTGGATGTTATTTATTGTTTTTAAAGGTCCGTCATTGGCTCAGCAGCTATTCAAAGAACCACTCACAACAGAAAATATGGTTCAAATTCAGCAAAATACAGTACTTTCAAACAATGGCATGCGAAAACTAGGTTCAGCACTAAATCAAATCAGCCCAATTAGATTGGTGGAGCCAAGTTTTCCTCTGAAGTTTGCTCTAGCCGGCCAGAAACTTAATGATCAGTTCATGGTCAGCAACATCAGATTGGCAGAGAATGGTCAAACTTGTCAAGTTGTGCACTGCCAGAGCCTCAGCAATCTCAGTGATGTTTTCAGAGCATCACAAAAACTATTAGAATCTTCCATTTTAAAACTCGGGATTGATGGTGGTGGATCATTTCTGAAAGTGAGCTTCACTCACATTGTGTTGGAAGAAGATGAGACTCCTCCACACATCTCAGTACAGAAGATAATTAAGCTGATGGCACCAGCATCAACCAAAAAAACGAGTGTTAAGCAGCAGATGCTGATAGCACTGTCACAAAACACTTCTGAGAGTTACCAGAATGTGAAGGCCATTTTCGACCTCATTCAAGTCAAAGAAAAATGCCAAACAGGTTCTTTGGTTGTCTCTTGTGACCTAAAGCTGGCCAACATTCTTTATGGCATTCAGTCTCACAGTAGCAAACACTCTTGTTATTGGTGTGATGCTGCATCTCCAGGTCTTGAAAATTGTGGACAACTTCGGACTTTTGGCCAGATCAGAAGACAGCATTCTGAATACATCCAGGCAGGAGGAGATTTAAGACAGTCGAAGGAATTCAAAAATGTCATTCATGTACCTTTGATTGAATTTCAAGATGACAAGATTGTCTTTGAGGCTATTCCACCAATGGAGCTCCACTTATTACTTGGAGTTGTGAACCACATCTTTAAAAATCTTTGCGACCTGTGGCCAAGGGCCAAGGAATGGCCTCCATCACTTCATGTCCTTATCCAGCCTTACCATGGAGGGCATTTCAATGGGAACGATTGCATGAAGCTTCTAAGAGGTCTGGATAAGCTTCAACAGCTTTCAGAAAAAGAAGGTTTCAGTCCAGCTCTTGGCTTCATTCAAACACTCACACTATTCAAGACAGTGGTCACTTCGTGCTTTGGAAAAAGCCTGGACCCTGACTATGAATCCAAGATTGAACAGTTCAAACTTAGCTACACCAACCTTCCTATTTCTGTGACTCCCAAATTGCATGCAGTGTTTTACCACGTGCCACAGTTCATCAAGATGAAACAAATTGGACTCGGTCTCTTTAGTGAGCAGGCAACAGAAGCTCTACATTCCAACTTCAAATCTCACTGGGAGAGATTTAAGAGAGATCCATTGCACCCAGATTATGCCAGTCACCTTTTAAAATGTGTCATGACTACAACAGCAAGAGAATTTAATTTTTTTTAGAAAAGAAAACTTTCTTCAGAACATGCCTTTTCTCTGTAATCCATTAATGTAAATCCAAGGTTGTAACAGAACTTGAAAACAAACTCACTTAGAAAATAAATTAATTAAAGAATATTGGTTTGAATTTTACAGGCTAATATGTTGTGTTTTTTAAAAAAAATCCAAAAAAATTGTTTTCAACAAACTTTTTGGGCTACTCATAGCCTAAATGTATAGGTATTTTGTTGTAAAACATTCAAAGCTAAATAAGTCTGTTGGATTTTAATCCAGGATTTTCAAATCACTCATTTTGTGTTCCATATGACATGCACTATCACCCTTTAAAAGGGTTTCCATAGGGTATTTCATTGATATTAGGACCCCAAATCTACAAACCGTGGCGGCCTTTTTAACAAATTAGTTTTAAGGAACGTGATTATTTTCGAATTGTGAAAAAATTTCAACCCATCGCTTGTCACATTCAACAGACTGTGAGTTCCAAGAAGAAAACTTTTTCTTTGTGCAAAATAAATTAGTTCTCCGAATTTCGTCGAACAATCCAGTTTCGTTTTTAAACCTCCGAAATTGGTATTGGTGTTGTCTGCAGAAATAGTCAAAACTTTTGAAGAAATATTGTTAGCACTAATGCATTTAAAGATAACTTCTGATAAAATATCTGATGTTTCTCCAATTACGCAATCCATGTTAATCAGCTGAATTTGCACTCCCTCTTTAACATCAAAATAACGAGCCCAAAATTGGATACATTTTTAAGTCCTTGTAGTTTGATGCATCAGAAAGAATTGACACATATGATGATTTTAACAAAGCACTTTCTGAGTTAGTTTCACAATATTTCTTGAACACGTTTACAATTATTGCTTCACATTTTGTACGCGCACAAGCTTGGATTATAAAATTTCTTAATTAGCTTTGATGTACAATCAGCACTTCTAAAGTTATGGTTATGTTTGATTGTGTGGAATGCAATTTTTCCTTCTTGAATGGCTAATATTTTTTCATTTTGACCAAAGCTCCGACTCTTCATCAACTTTGTGATTTTGTTTGACGATATAGAAGCACCCAATACCGTTTTGTGTTTGGTAGATTTGCAATGATCTTCAATTGCAGACCGACTTTTATATATATCGGTGACTTGAAGTATTATTTAAGTATTAACTAAAAATGATACAATAAAGTACACTGTGATATTGCTTAATGAAAACGAGAACTTATTTCTTGTTATGTTTAAAAGATATATATTAATTTAACAGTATTTAATGTGTGTGTGTGTGTGTGTATATATATATATATGTATATATATATATATATATATATACATATATATATATATATATATATATATATATATATATATATATAAATATATATTTATATATATATATTATATTATATTATTATTTTTATTGTTATTATATTATTATTATTATTACTGTCATTATATGTTATTATTGTTATATTAAGTTAGTTGATACACCTTGGCCTACTTTAAGTACGACCTAATATTCTGCATTTTTGCCGAAAAAATGGAAGACCAGTTTTTTTACAGTTTTGAATGAAAGTGTTATACGACGTAAACTGAAAGTTCTGTTAGTTGAATAAAGAATATGGAAGGTTGTCATATTGGCTATTTATTAAACGATTTAAAACAAGATGTATTGACAGTATTTTTACCTAATGTCAATGAGAATTACAAACCATAAAGAGTTACAAAAAGTGCTGTCAATATCAATGAATATTTACGAATCATAAAAAGTTTAAATAATAAAGTTATTTGTAAATATGCTAAACTGTATGCCAACTAACTCATCTGTTATATGTGAAAAACATTTTCAAGCAAAAAATAATTTAAAACAAGGAGAGCAGCCTTAAAGATCCTTTTTAATATAACAATGAGAATTGACTAAAAGATCATGCCTAATAATACGAGGATAGCATGCTAAAAGATCCTGTTTAACAAAAGATTATAAACAATACCCACACTCCATCCAGGCACTTCTGCAGTTTTTCTCCCCCCCTCCCACCCTTTCCTCTATTTTTCTTATCGCTGATTACGATAAAAAATTTTATGCTGATTGAGAATCGTATAAAAACATAAGTCTGAAAATCAACCAAAAGTGCTCTAATTTGCTGTTGAATTTAAAATATTACACTTAAAAAACGCTAATATTCGCCATTTTTTAATAACGTTTTACATCAGAGTTTAATTTTGAAATCTATTGTTTAGAAAATCTTCTTTAAATTGCGCGACCCGGTTTTTATTGTCGTCAAAATTAAATTATAATTAAAATGTTTTTATGATTATATTTTATATATTTTTAAATAACTTTTTAAAAATAAATTTAAGATTTTGCTTTTTAAATGCACATAAATCGACTGACAATTAGGGATTTGCGCAATTTAATGTACATGCATCGACTGACAAATAGAGATTGACAAATAGATAACCATGAGCGAGACTAGGTTTTTTCAAACCGAGACGAGACTGAGACGAGAAGTTAGTACTTCTCGTGAGACCGAGAACGAGACGAGACGAGAAATTTAACAATTTTTAAAAACAAATTTATTAAAATCCAAGTTAAAAAAAATGTAAACATGGTTTTGACAAATAGACATAAATGACATTTGTCAAATGTAAACAACTTTTTTAAATATTAATTCAGAATTTTTTTGCCAAACTTTTCCAACAAGACGATGTTTTCTCTGATTACGATGATTTGTTCTACTTTTTCTGGGTGTAAGTTGTGTCTGGATGATCGGACGACATTTCCACCTGAGCTAAAAACTCTCTCTGATTTAGTTGAACTTGCTGGAATAGCTAAAATTTGTCTAGCTAATGAAGAGAGTTTTGGCAATGTATTTGAATGCAATTTCCACCAATCAAGAATCGGAAAGTCTTTTTTGGCATCATAGAGATGTTCATACTGGCACATTTTGCTCAAAATAGGATTCAGTTCAGATGTTGGCTCTTGTGTTTCAAGTCTGACGTTTATTTTGCGCTTCTGTTTTGAATTAGGGGACAAATTTGCTGAATAGACTCTGGCAACAGGTTGGCACTCAACATTACCCTTAACCTGTGAGGCTAACCATTCTTTTGTTTCGAGTTTTTTGCATACAAGTCACCGTAGCCATTTTTTTCCATCCGTCTCAATAAATTGATTAATTTTGTCATGGAATAAATAAAGAGAATCGGCGACAATGTTAATTGTTGGAATAGACTCAGCCGACCACGTTTCTGTAGCTTCTTTAAGTGGTGCCAAAATTTCTACTGCACCCTCGATTGATTTCCACTGTGATGCACTGATGGTATTTAAAGAAAAATATCTTCATTTGTACATAAGCTGATAATTGCACTCTTTAGATGTAGGACAGAAGCCATGTAATCCAGTTCACTATTCCATCTTGTGTCAACAGATTGGCGTAACTGTCTAACATTGATTCCTTGAGCGTCTGATTCTGATTCAAGCAACTCAGCTGCAACTGTTGACTGGTGAGTTAAAGAAGCCAAATCTTTGCATGTTTGCAACGCATCATCCATTCCAGCAGTCATTCCAAATGAGTCTCGAACTGCACATTGTAAAATATGATTGTTGCACAAGTATTGGTCAAGGCGCTTTGACAATTTGACTGCAAGTTTCATGTTTCTAACCTGGTCGTTCACGCAGTACATTGGCAAATCAGCAGGCAAATTTAGTTCTTCTAAGAAAGAATCCAGCTTTCCTTCAATTAAGATACCTGTGTGTCTGCCTGGGAACTGTTGGACATGGGGTGTCCAGTGATGTAGTCTCCAATTTTCGTCAATAGCATGAAAAGTCCAAGAGATGTAGCTGTCCTGAGCTCTAGAAGTCCAAAGGTCAGAAGTAAATGCAGTACTTTTTAGATTTAGCGAAATCTCCGTTATTATGCTCTTCCAGCTCGAACTTCTCTTAACCGAATTGAAAGCTTTCTTGAATATGTTGTTCTGTGATGAAGGCTCAGCTTAGGGTTTGCAATGTCAAACAATTTCTTGAAACCTCTTCCTTCGACTGCTGAAAAAGATACCAGATCAGTGTAAAAGTAATCCAGCATTCCAGAGTCAAACTGTTTTTCAATGGAATTGTCTTTGTCATATTTGGACTTTGTTTCAAGCATTTCGACCATGGTTCGTTGTTTCTTCTTAGGAGGAGGAAGAAGAGAGTCGTCAGTTTTTTCAGAATACTCAACGTAATATTGGCTGTTTTTTTTTTCGAGGTGACGATGAAGTCCGCTTATGTTTTCATCTTTTGTTTTCAAAGACTTTTTGCACGCCTTGCATTCAGCACCGTCATTTGTTTTTTGAAAATATCTCCAGATTTTGTTTTTTCTTGGTGACATTTTTAATCGTTGAAATGAGGCAAGAATATTTCTTTTCAATATGAACAATATGCGTCAGGTTGAATTCCACTGGTAAACTAATGAAATTAAGTCGAAAGTGCTCCATTTTATACAAAAAGTTTTTGTATTTAAGATCTAATCAAAAATAATTAAAATCTAATTAAAATTTTTTAATTAGATTTTTAAAAAAAATCTAATTAAAAAATCTAATTAAAAATTTAATTTGTTTTTGTCAAAAACAAATTAAATTTTTAATTAAATTTATTAAAATCACGGAGTCAAAATATTAATTAATTAAAAAAACAAATTATTAAGCATTTTGTAAATTATAGTAATTTTTAATATGGAAAATAATATAATATTTAAGTCTCGTTCTACTTCTCGCGAGAATTTTCTATTTCTCGTTTCTCACGAGAAGTCCCATTTCTCACGAGAAACGAGAACGAGACGAGATCTCGCTCATGGTTCCAAATTGAGCGTTTTTTAAGTGTAATTTTTTAAACTTCAACAGCGAATTAGAGCACTTTCAGTTGATTTTCAGACCTATGTTTTTATACGATTTTTAATCAGCTAAAAATTCTCTATCATAAGCAGCAATAAAAAAAAAGAGGGGGGGGGGGACAAAAAACTATTGCATTCCAAGTGGACAAATAAGTATTGCAAATAATTATGTATTAATGAGATTCTTGTAATTATTCATCTGGTAATTTCTGTCCAAGAATATTTAAAGTTGTAAATACTAAAAAAATAGTGAGCACACAATTCCAAATAATTGCTGGTATGGTATGTAGCATATGTAAAAACTTAATTATAATGTTGTATTTTACAAGTTATTGCTTAATACCAGAAGAATTGAGATTCTTAAAACTACATATTGAGTTATTTAATAACACAAGTTATTGCTAACATACCATAACTTATTGAGATTATTATACAAGTTGCTGAGAGCTTATATGAAATAATTTTACAAGAGTTGTCTGTTATCTTAACACAAGTTTTACACGAGCTGTTTGTTTCTTAAGTGTTTTTTTTATAGTCATAAAAAATGTCCTGCATATGTATGTTTAAACACTTTACTACTTACATACAAAGTCATGTGAATATTTCTTTTTTTTTTAGTTTATTTTGGTTTTGGAAGAACTTGAATTAAAAATAAAGAAATAAAACACACATTATATCACCATCGAAAATTTATTTGAAAGATTTTCCATTGCTTTCTTTATTGAAAATTTATTTTGGTAATATTGGCGCAATACAATATGCAAAATTATTACTCAAAAGTGGCTCAAATGTTGCAAGAAATATCTGCTTAATATTTGAACAAATGTATATACAGAAATATACAGAATACTCTGGTGAAGCAGGTCTGAACTTTTCAAAAATAGTATACGATAGAATATTTTTAAGAACATTCATTATATAATTTTTATGAACATTCTATACATAATATAAACTTATAAATAAAGTGTTAAATCCAAGAAAATTTAAACAAAATGATAAAAGCCTAAACTTTAATTAGCTATAGCATTGTGGATAAAAATTGAATACAAATCTTTCTGCTCAGTTGCAGTAGTTAAATAGTTCTTTTTAATTAAAGATCTTTTAAGTTACAATTATAATTGTTTTCAGTAAGTTCGGGCAGCATCAGTAGACGAGCTGCATTAACTTTTGGTTACTTAAAATTTTGTGCTCCGAATGAGTTACTAAAATTAAAATTTTATTTAAAGAATGGTAATATCAAATAAGTTAACAATTAAAAATATTTTTTCAACAAATATTTTACTCCAGTCATCCTGTTTGAAGATACATCTGTCAGAGTTAGTAGAGATGGCATCTTCCATATCCATATCGCAGGTTATATAGCAAAAAGTTTAAAAATGGTTTAGTAAATGTTAACAAATAAACAATGTATCGACAATTTGTGTTAGTGAATCATTTTCAGTTCCATATTTTACTTTTAATGTTATTACCAATATTGATTTGTCATTCTGAACAACTGCTCAGTTTGTTTTAAATTTGTTTTGCTTTATAAAAATTTACTTTTTTCTGAGCATCTGATACTGAGAACAAATTTCTAACAAGCCATTAATATATTACAGTAATATATTTTATATATAACTAATATATTTTTTATCACTAAAAAAAGTAATTACTGATAAAAATTGTGTGGATAACATAGTTAGTTTATAGTGTTTTCTTTTTTTAGAGTTAGTATAAATATAAAGTTATCCTAAGATGTTTTGATTAATGTGGAATACCAAAGATATAAACAATAATACATTCTTTGGGCAAATTCAACTTTAATTAACTAAAAATTTGTTTCTATTGAAAAAAAAGTAATATTTGTTAGAAAATAATTTATTTCTTGCTGAACAAAAAGTAGCGGCAAGAATAAAAATGTTTCTTAATGGTTTGTTTGTTTTGATTTTATAGCATTTTAATTTTTTTAATGGCCTTCTATTTTTTTGCCAAAATGCGGAATATTAGGCCGTTAACTTTAAGTAGGCCATGTGATACACCTATTAATATGCATTAATGGTTGTTGACGAGCTAATCGTTATAAAGACGCTGAACCTATTAATAATCAAACGAGTGCTAATGTTTCAAAAGCTCTCGCTAAAATATATAGGAGTAGCCCTTTCACCTGGCCCAATCTTATCCAAGCTGATGCTGGAAGTGAATTTAAGGGGGCTACTACAAAGCTTTTTGAATAAAATGAAGTCCAGATAAGGCGAGCTGCAGCTGGAAATCATCGAGAACAATCCATCATTGATTGTTATAATCGCTCACTCGCTAAAAATCTTTAAAACGGTAAAAAATACATCGAAACTTCTTACAGTATTTGTGTTAATAAGGTACGCACCACTTTATATTAATATGGCAAAAAGTCATGCTGGCTCTTCTAGAAATACATTTGTTCGAAATCAGCGAATGATAATTCAAATGTGCTTGTTTGCCGATACGGTGATTTAAATTGTAGTATCAATAATTTTCTTTCAACCTTAGTAGAAAAAAAATTAAATGTTTGGGGTTTTACGAGGCACTTCTTGAACAAGCTGTTCGAGTGTGCGGTAATTAACAACTCCTCAGCGACATCTTTCCTTAAAACCGATATAGAAATCAAAGGTTATATTTTTAGTTTTCAAAAATATGTTTGTAAGGTACACATTTTAGTACAAAATATTCCAATCGGCACACTTAGGAATAGCTGTCAAAGCGCTATCATCCTGCTTGGTACGCACCTAGCTACAGGAAGAAGGGATTTTGATACTTTTTATTAGGAAAAATGCAAAAATAAGGGAGAAGATATTTTTACTGGCAACGTCATCATAATTATTAAGAACTGAAAGAACCCCAATCAAAACCCTTTACCCCAATATCAAAAGGTTGATGGACTCACTCTTAGTTAAAAACATCAAGGCCAACCCGAATCTAACCCTCCAAAATCAACAAACCCAACCATTTTACCCTCAAATTCAATACAACCTACTGTATTGCAGATCAACAGAGCTAATGTAGACATTGATGTTAACAGTGACAGTGTTGACATCAATGTGGGGGTTGATACTGAAAAAGAAAGTCTTGGTGAGAAAGAACATCTTCTAAAAACACAAAAACTGAAATCCACCCAGCCATAAAGAAAACGATTGGGGCAATCGGATTGTGAAACCCCAAAAAAAGTAATAAATATGACCGAGTTAAAAGAAGCCATGCTTTTGGAAGAAGTTATTTTGTCGAAAGAAAAAGATGGGATGTGTTATGATGATGAAACAGATTCTTTAACAATTAATGAAGAATATGAAATTAATTGTTAAACAGCCAAATTTGTGCGGAAAAAAAATCGTAAGATTATTTCTTCTCCATATTTTTTTCGTTTCAATTCTTCCTTTTTTTTAGCTTTGCTCTCAAATCAGAACTATTTTTTTCGAACTTTTTCGTTTTAAACTTTTATTTTTTTCTTTCTGCAAAAAAATCTTTTT
This sequence comes from Hydra vulgaris, assembly GCF_038396675.1. Classification (NCBI taxonomy): domain Eukaryota; kingdom Metazoa; phylum Cnidaria; class Hydrozoa; order Anthoathecata; family Hydridae; genus Hydra; species Hydra vulgaris. The sequence goes on along the minus strand of NC_088921.1, from coordinate 16,399,162 downwards.
TTTCGAGCTTTTTCTATTTTATTTTTATTTTCTCATTAATTATGCGTGTTACATTATTTAACAAGCGCTTAAGCTGTGGTAATAGGCACAGTTCGCGCTTTTGTGTAAAATTGTTTGATCCAGTGCGTCCATATGTTTGTATTACATCAGTTAAATCGAAAACTCATGCACTAAGATTAAGACTTATAGGTTGTTTTTTTTCCGTCAGGTCGTTAAATTAGTATATGTATGTTTAAGCTACACGAGTTTTCAAATTAAAAAAGCTGATCCTCTCCATCAAGGCTGATAATATTTTAACATGCAACATAAACGGTCTTAACGACCAAACCAAACGTGACAATTATTTTGGTTTTCTTTAAAAGTCCTCCTCGATCTTTTCCTCCTTCAGGAAACAAAGTCTGGACCGTCCTCTGTTAAGCAGTGGGGTGACGAATGGACTAGCGAGTCTATTTGGAATTCTGGTTCGAGTCACAGTTGTTGCGGGGTGGCAATCAGACGGTTAAATGGAGACTCGACATTGTCTACTGTCCTGATAAATTTGCCAAAAAAACAAGATACACTAAAATTCTCACCAATTTTTTTTCCAACCACGAGTTTGTGTCAACAACTGTCAATTTTAATAAATTAGGAGAGGACTAGGATACTGGAAATTAAATTGCTCCTTTTTGGAAATTTATGTGCATAGGCAAAAAATTGAACTCTTACTTCAAAATTGGCAAAAAAAAAAAAAAAAAAAACAGTCCCATAAGTCAATTTTAAATAGGTTTGACAACTGCAAACTTTTTGTCAGGGCTGAATTATAATACATATTGATACAGGAAAGTGCGAAAAACAAAAAACAAATCAAAAGGATTGAAAACAAAATCCAACGGGAGCGACAAAACGCCAACCCGAATTTAGATAGCATCAAAGAAAAACGCGATGCAATTTTATTGCTCCAGTTTCCAGGAGCGTTTATTCGCACGAAACAAAAACTAAATGAAGAATGAGAAAAACCTTCAAAATTTTTGTATACTTTAGAAAAAACTCAACAGCGGAACAAGTCAATTACCGAAATTTGCGAGAACGACGGCACATTGACGAGTGAACCTGGTGAAATATTCAACTCCAACAGAATAGAGGGTTTTCCTTTACCAGAAACACCGAAACCTCTTAAACTACAGCAGTACTTGGACGAATCGAACTTTTTTGCTAAGGACGTAAAATGTGTCCGCTTTTTCTTTGAAAACGTAAAATTATTCGCAAGTGGTTCAAGATCAACGCCTTAATAACCAAGGGTCTTGCTATTGGGGGTTTTTATCCAAAATTTACAGAGATTTGGATAACATAAAGTGAAACAATAACACCAGTTTCAAAATTTTAGGTGTTACCTCTTATATCAGACTGAGCAATACTACCAATTTCAACTGGCTAGTAACTCTAAACAAAATAGAGAAAAAACTCAAGTTTCTGGGACTGCGTACTTTGTCACTTAGAGGAAACACTACTTTGATAAATACGCTTGCAATGTCAAAAGTGTGGTTTTGATCAAGCATGTTGCCCACTCCCAATTGAGTAATAGAGCGATTGCATAAAACCATTCTCGGAAATCTGTGGCAAAAGACAAAATTCAACCCGGTCAAACGAGAGACACTTTTCTTACTCGTCAAAAGTGGGGGTCTCGGAATTTTATCACCAAAGCAGCAAAGTCTTGCGCTCCGCCAAATAAAAGAATGTGAAGAGGATAAAACTCACTATTCTTACTACTTTTCAAAATATTGGGTTGCAAGTTCACTGGTAAAATTTATTAAACAAAATCAAAGCTGGAATTTTTTAAGACAAAACACTTTTCCAAAACACTGGAAAAATAAAATGTCTCAGTACTACAAAACTACAATTGAAATCTTAGGCAAATAGTTTAACATCCCCCTAAAACCAGCAAAAAACTTTTATTTAGAAGTGGCAAAAAACAAAAAGAAACAGTCGTGCCAGCTGAACTTTTCTGGAACAGTTTAACAAAAACAACAATGCCATCAACCTAGACTACATTTTTACCTCCTACGCATATGTACGGACACAAAACATCATCTTCCAATTTCTTCATAACCGCTTACCTTCTGCTGCATTGCTTGCCAAAAGCACAAGACGACAAATCGTTTAAAAACAACAAATGTAAAACTTGCAGAATAATTGAGGACAATCTGCACATTTTTGCCTACTGTCCTCCTAATGTTATAATATGGGAATACTGTAAACATGTATATAACTCCTTGACATCCTAAAACAACTTTTCTTTAATAAATTTGATATTCTCGATTGAAACTGCGAATTTATCAGAGAAAAACCCTATGACGCAGGTGTTATTGATAGTCACTCAAACCATTATGAGTGAGATATGAAACAGCAGATTCCACCATATGTTTAACAATTCAAAAATTGACCCAGTGGCAGAGATTAAGATAATTATCAGAAACATCACAAATATTATTACTTTAAAATATAATTATCATGTTCGTAGAAACAATGCGGACATTTTCTTTCAAACTTTTTGTATATAAAACGTTTTTTGTCAAATAGACTATGGGAATCTGAAACTAAACATATGAGCTAAACTACTACACTGGCTTATAGCAAGAACAAAGTGTTCCTGTTCCCCGCAAATCTATTCTTATTTTTACAATAAAAATATTGTTACTTAAGATTAAACAATCACTGCCACCCCTTAGTTTTTGATATATAATTTATTATTTGCATGTTTTCTGTAGCTTTCGTAACGTGGTGTTTGTGTAAAAGTCCTGCATTTTTTTACTTTACTTAATAAAATATTTCTTTACTATTGATAATTAATTAATCTTAACCATCTTCTTTTAAAACAATATTCTCGATTTCTTTCCATATTCTCGATTTCTTTCCGCACAACGCACAGTGGGCGGAATTTCAAAAAACCTGGCCAAAAGTCAAAAAATGATTATAATTAATGGAAAATTTCTGTAAAGCATTTTTTTGAATCCCCAACTTTGAATTTGACATAAGTGTACCAAAATTCAATAATGGTAGATCCAAAATGGCGGTGTTTTAAAAACATTAATCATTAGAAATGCCTTTGGGCTTTCTTGTTTAACCAATTAGTTCTAATTCGATATTTAAGTTCAATAGACTAATGTATTATTTACATTACATATATAAGCATTATATATAATACCGATATATAATGTATTATGACTGTATTATTATACCGCAATGTTAAAAAAAATAAATTGAAAAATTCATTATTTATTCTACTTATTTATTTGTTCAAGGAAAACAAGGAAAACTGTTATTTGCATCATTTATCATAATTGTTTCATTTATATTACTTTAAAATAAATCACCACTGTCATCTGAATCATTTATTGTTGAAATATTGTTGATAAACTCAATCACAGACGAATGAGTTTCAGAGTTTTCGTTAATCTCCGAAGGTAACATTTGTAAAGCTTGAGAAGACAAAGATCTGCTAACTTTTGCATGAGATTTTAAAAGTGAAGATATTGCAGGATCTGACGAAACCAGAAGTCTGCAAAAAACGTCATGCATTGTATTTTTTCTGGAATTTTTCCTGGAGAAATCTTCGCGATATTTTTTTAAGTCTTTGTTTCTCGATTCCTGTGCATCCTCAGATAGTTGTCCTATGGGTAGTATTGCTGTTTTTGTTATTAAGGCTCCATGAATAAGTACTTTGTGTACTGTTGTAGGCATGTTGTACCAAGGATACTTTTCAACAAAAAGTAGTGCAGTTTCGGTAAAATAGTTATCGAGTTTGTCTGCGTCTATAGGAAAGCCACTAGATAATACCTGTAAAATTACATGAAACCGATTTATTAGTTCTAAATCCACTCCTAGAATATCAGCAGACACTTGTGAGTTTTTAAAAAATCTTCGAGCTGTATTTCCGTCATTTGTATTACCGCATCCTGGTTTCGGTCGATCAACTATTAACCCTAGCTGCAGCTTAAAAGCATTCTGGATTAACAATTTTTGTTGTAATATTATACTTTTTTCAATGTCAAAACGTGCTTGCCATTTTTTTATTCCAAGTTTATACCCAAGATGCAAAAAACATTCAAAAAAGCGAATCCATGCGTGCAACGTTGATAAACCGTATTCCAATTTTGATTCGTCAACTTTTATTTCTTTAACGAAGTTGATATTATTGAATTGACTCGAAGTAGCAGAACACAAATAACACCGCATTGTTGATTTCGTCAATGTTATTGCATTGCAAACTTTTCCGTCAATCATTGTCATAACCAATTTATAATGTATTTTAATTTCTATTTCATGTTGAACAATGATGAGAGGAACCAGTGATTTAATTTTATCTTCAATATAGTCTTTTTCATTAATGCTTGTATGGACATTTTCGTGAAAAATTGAAGTCTGATAGGTCGGCAAAATCGAGTAGATGAGGGTGTCCTATTTTTCCTTAGAATAATATCTTGACCTAAAACTGAATTTGTACACAAAAGTTGTAATGGTACAAGAGAAGTCAGAAAAACATTTGCATCTGAGTTTCTTCCATCGGCAAATCTCTGTTTATATTGACTATGACCGGAACTGCCATCAAACCCCCACTTAAGAATTAAAATAAAGTTTGATAAAATATTTACATTCAAGGAGTCAATTACATTTTGTTGAGTTTTTATAATTCTTAAACAAGTGTGGTTTAATAAAGATTGCAGTTTTACTTCGGCGCTTATTTCAGTTACCGTTATATCTTCAGGGTAACACATTTTCTTGGCTTCTTTAAGTTTTTCGTAAGATGGTAAAAAAGAAGAGCTATTCGCAATTGCAACACTTCTTATAATGCAATATTGATGTTTAGAAAGCTTTGCTTCCATTAGTATAGAAAGAGCTGTTTCAGCACATAGTTCAGATGTTTGTGAAGTTTGGGACAATTTAAGGCTCTCTATATAGTTTGCGACTCGGTATTGAATTGTGGAAGGTAAATCTTTAACTGTAACTCCGGCATTGCATGCTCCTGAAGCCCGAAGACTCATCTGAAAAGCAAATGCTAACTCGGATGAACTAAATGTCGAACGCATTTCCTCTGTTTTCAAAGGTGGTCGACCCATTGCACTATGGCTTTTTCTCTCTTTATTTCGTGCTTGAACAATCTGAAATTATTTAAATGTTTAGTAAATATAAAAAAGTTTAAAACTTTAATAGAGATAAGCATTAAATAACTTACACAAATATTTGTTGAGGCTTTTAACCAAGTGTCATGTGTCTTCAAAAATATTATTTTTGTTCGGTTACTACTTTTCCATTTTACTTTTAATTTTGTCAATACATTTTTTAGTTTCTTTTTATCATCTGTTGAAAATTGGAAACAAATTTTTCTTCTTAGACACAACTGTGATTGCAAAATATTAAGCTGGTCATCTAGATCTGAGGATAACTCGTTTTTTAAAATATCAAAAATTTCAATTCGAGGAATTTGCAAATGATCTTTTTGTGAACCTTATATATTAATTGAAAATATAATAATTGAAAAAATCATTAAAAAATTATAACTTTACTAAACTAATTAAAAATAAAGTAAAAAGTAATCGAAAATATATTATATTATAAAAATTCGATATATAAGAGAAAGGTAAAATATACTGTTAATCATATGATTGTATATAGATATAGTTATTATGTTTTTTGAGAAACTGATTTTGTAAAATTCAATAAAACTATACAAAAATCGTCGTAGCTGAGGTAAAAAAGACGTCGTAACCGAGGGGGTTTGTCTCCCCCCCCCCCCTACACTCTAACTTCAAAATCTCATTCATGTGTGCTACTAATTTTTTTGTAGTTTTATTGCACTTAACAAAATCAGTTTCTCAAGAAACATAATAACTATATCTATATACAATTTGACTGATTTTGTAAAGAAAACAAAACACCGCCATTTTGTTTACTAAAAAACACGACTAGTACTACACAATATAAGTTAATGAAGTAATAGGCAAAAATAGGTGCCTTTTCTTTTAATCAATCTTTAGAATACACTTTTATGAACAACATCCAAATTATAACTAAGCGGAGTCTCGCGGGTTCACTACTTTTTCAATGCTTGAAAAATAGGTTAAAGAAAATAAATAAACTTTATTCTGTACTTTTTTGTTCGCACTTTTCGCATAAAATTTAGAGAAATAATATAAAACTTTTTACTAAAATATTATATAAATACCTTGAATAGTATCGTCCATAGTTAGTTTTTTAGTAACGATAAATAACTTTTTTGTAAACGATACTTATTTGACCACTTTTTTTTTTTGTTTTTAAAATGCCTATTAAGTGTTTTTAATAACAGATGTTTAACTGCGTAGATTTAGGTAACTTTAAAATTTATACAATTTTTTCTTATACAATTAAATGCAACAGGGCTTTGTTTATGTAGTTTCAAAATAATAAAATCACAATAGTGATTTTTTTTTTTTTTGACTTTTGGCCAGCTTTTTTGAAAATTAGCCCACTGTGCAACGGCTCAAAAATACAAAACAAAAAATTAAAAAAAAAAATGTAAAATTAAAAATACAAAAAAATTAAAAATTAAAAAACCCAAAAAAATTAAAAATGCAAAAACTAAAAAAAATATATATATATATATTTAGAGTCGAGATTTTTTTTGGATAAATCAATATTAAATTTATGTGAAAAACCTTAATATTTAACACGAATGTTATAAGAATATATAAAAACGGAAATATATAAACAAAGAGGAAAAAATGTAAAACTTATTGTATGCTGTATATGTTTATTTATTATGCAGAAATATTATATAAAGTTTGTAAATATTTATTATTTTGTAATAAAAAAAAAAAAGTTATAAAAAGCAAAAATAATTTTTTAAAATTATTTTCGCTTAAAAGTTTTATTAGCAAACATGCGCTAGTATGTCGGAAAAATAACAACTTTACTTCGGGATCCGGTATTAGAACAATGACCACGGTCATCTTTTTCTAACCAACTCGGAAATCACCTAGTTAAGTCCAGGGTGATGGACCGGATAGATTTTCAGACAAATCGCAGCAAAGTGTAATCTGAGAAAGATATTAAATAAATTTGTAAATAAATGGGTGTGTGGCATTGTTTTAAAGTCAAGTAACTGTTGTGAGTGAAAATAAAGTATTATAGACTTTCAGCCCTCTTTAAGATTTTATCTTACAATCGAGTATGTTTTTTTTTTAATATTTAAAGATTGTAAATTTTGGATGTTTTATGTTTTCAATACATTTAATATATATACATATATATATATATATATATATATATATATATATATATATATATATATATATATATATATATATATATATATATATATATATATATATATATATATATATATATATTTATATATATATATATATATATATATATATATATATATATATATATATATATATATATATATATATATATATATATATATATATTTATATATATATATATATATATATATATATATATATATATATATATATATATATATATATATATATGTATATATATATATATATATATATATATATATATATATATATATATATATATATATATATATATATATATTTGTTTGTGTGTGTGAGGTGTGAGGTCCTTGAAAGAAAACTTAATCTTAGAAAGTAAGTTTTGTTGTACTATATCTGATTATCTGCTCTACAATACTGAAGCAGTCTTAAGTTATGTTACAAAAATTGCATGGAAAAGTGCATTTGAAAGAGTAGGTGTTACTGGTAAGGATAAGAGTTAAGGAAATTTCGCTGTAAAAGTTTTTTTTAAAGAAAGTTATATAGAAAATAAATCATTAAAACAAGATCTTGTTAAATACATTTTTAAATATATACTTAGATTTCTCTATATATATGAGGCTAAAACAGCTGCTAATAAATTCACATGAAGTACTTAATGGTTTAAGAATGTTCCTGCTGTTAAAGGAACTTGCTTATATAAAGGGACTAACATTATTTCTCAATTATGCTGTTTAAAAGCTTATGTAACACCCAACAGAAAATTTGAAATTTTTGACATGTAAGGCTATTCTTTTGACATTTGACATTTTTGACATGAAAGGTGCTTGCTTACACTAAAGTCAATAAATATTGACATAAATTTACTAAATTGCTTGTTGGGTATTAGTGTATTATATTGTTATATTTTTCCAAGAAAGATAACAGTTCTTAAATGTGATTCTGTTTGTGTCAACTGTTTACAAAATGCTGGCGATAATTTCAAATATTGAATAACACCTGATATCTATTAATATTTAGTAGTGATATAATTGCCACATTATATAAGCTTTAAATGAAAAACACGAGAAGGCTTTATTTTATCTTATTAAAAAAACTTAAATAAATTATCATATGTTGCTTTTTATTTTCAACTAATTATCTATTAGAAGTTGAACTAGATATATTATAATAAGCTGCTTGTAAATTGTTGTGACACTTCATCGCATCAAACCAATGCGACGACGAGTAGTCTATTTTGACCATTTGTAAATTAAGGGTGGCCACCCTAATGTGTTTTTAAGGTTATAATTTCTAAACCGTTGCACTTGAAAGTAAAAAATTTGTAATGCGCATAATAATATGTAAAAATTAGGAAAATCATAGATGGTGCCCCACAAATTTTGTTTAAATTGGTAGAAATAAAATAAAAATTACCAAAGTTTTATTCCAAATTAAAAACATATGAGAAGTGTTTTAGAAATTGAGGAGGATGTGTAGTGGCTTAACACACTTGAGTATTAAAAATGTTTAATTCTTATAAATAAATTTATATTTATCAAATCAAGTGATGTTAGTTTACAATTTAAAATGGATAAAATCAAAATTATGTTTTTCATGAATTTATATGTATAAGTAATGTAACATCAACTTATGGGAGGGCATGTTTAACCCCTTCTTGTCCCCTCCCTCATTCTAAAAATGAACAAAAAAGATTTCAAATTAAAAAAAAAGTTAAAATACAAAAAACTTTAATTTGTGAATGAAAAGCCAACGAAATGAGAATCTAAATTTTTTTGAAAATGAGAGATCTCTCTTGTTTTCTTTTATAAAGTTTTTCATATATCAGAGTGGGAATACTTGATATTATCCTATTAATGACAGAGTTTTTCAACCAAAAGTTTTATCTGATATTATGTTATCTAAATCACAAGTTGCTTTGTTGATAATTTATATGAAATTTTAAATTTTGTTGAAAGAATACTCACTCTCACTCTAACTTTTATATTTATTTTTCATCCATTTTTTGGCATTTACTTAACTGCCAACTTGTAAGCTCTTCCTGTAAATCAGTATGTATTAGTCGACTTATCATTTTTTTATCGGTCATTTGAATAGACCATACAGCTACATTTTCTTTAGATATATGAATTTACCTGTCCAGATACACCAGCATTCTATTAATTTTGTTTGTGCAAAATATAACAAATTGATGCATTAAGTTATCTTTTTTTGGTATGGCTAATTATTCTCATTAATTTTTCATTATCTATATTGTAAAACTTTGAACTTGCTGGCTACTCTTTAAGAATTTTGATAGTCAACTTGTTTCTCCGCACAGCAGCCTGTTCGTCGAGGTTCGTGCTTCAGAGTTATAGAGTTGAGAGAGGGTTCTAACCACAAAAGTTGCCACCTACACTGTAGTGGCCTTCTCGGACGTGGGGAGGTGAATAATAAAAAAGTTTACAAAAATAGAAAAAAAAGTTAAAAGGGCAAAATATTGTATTGACAATTGAAGATTTCACTTCAATTAGACTATTAGGAATTATCTTAATATGCTGACCATCAATAAGCTGGCCATCAATAAGCTGACCATCAATAAGCCGGCCATCAATAGACCATAAACTTGTTGTTGGTTTTAAAATTATAGACTCAAAAAATATGATATTCTGCAAAACAGCTGAATTATATTTACAAGTTTTAATTGTTTGCTAAATGTAGCATGTGCAAATAGGACAAGGTAAAAAAAAAGCTGCAATAAAAAATAAAAAACACTGTAATATATATAAAAAATATTTTTATAATAAAGATCCAAAATAAAAAATCTTTTGAAATCGTATTTATGATGAACTCTTATTAAGACCTCTTGATGTCTTTATGCAACAATAATATACTAATCTGAAAATATTGTTGAAATAATAATAGTTGAAATATACTATAAATAAATGAAACCATACCAATACCATACCAAACAAGATTGTCGACTTTTCACTTATTATTATGAAATAATAATAGTTGAAAAGTCGACAATCTGGTTTCCTTATATATATATATATATATATATATATATATATATATATATATATATATATATATATATATATATATATATATATATATATATATATATAAAATATATATATATATATATATATATATAAAATATATAGCTATATTACTATAACTATTTAAATTTATTTTATTTTTAAAAATGCTAATTTTGAAAACTTGTTAGAATGCTTGTATAATGATTAAAGTTTCAAGCCAGTTCTAAAATTTTTGTCCTAGTTGGATCTGCAATTAAAAAACTTTGTTGCAGTAAATATTGATTTTACTGTTAGAAGTGCGTTTAAAAATATATTTAAATTATTTATGGCTTTCTTTTTTTGTTTTTTTTTCGTTTTTGTCTCTTTTAAAAACATAAAATCTTTTTCAGCAATGTAGTAATTATGATGCTCTTACCTTTAACATGGTAATTGAGAAAATCACTGCGTTCAGTTACTGTTGCAGAAAATTATTAACATTTTGACTTTCAAACACCATTTCTCTTGCGATTTCTTTTACAACTTCCTTGATCTCGTTTTATTTAGTCCTGTTACTGTTATTCTAGATGTATGAACCCTTTAAAAATATTTTTACCGCTTAATGATGGGAGATTTTGAAGTATAATCAAAATATTAGTTATATTTAGAATGTGAAAACTTTATTTTTAATTTTAGAATATGGAATATTTTGGTTGTTTTTGATTTCATTTTAATTTGTATGATAATAATTTTAATTTGTATGATAATAATTTTAATTTGCATGATTATAATAATGATTTTTAATGTCATAAAGATTTTATTACAACCTTCATTCTTCCAACCTTCATTCAAACCTTTTTTTACATTATTATAAGTTTTTACTTAAACTTGTTTGTAACAGATCTAAGCTTTCTAATATAGATTTATAAACTTTTTTAACGATTTTTCAAGATTTATAAACGCTTTTCGATCGCTGAAAGTGATCAAAAGCATTGCGAAACTTTTACATGACTTTATTGCAGTTTCTAGCGTTTTTAAGAATCTAATAGTTCTTTTAAAGTTGATATTTTTTCATTAAAATTTTTTTTTTGTCCTATTTCATTTAAAGTTTTATTTATAGGATCTTTTATTTGAAGAAATTGTTTGAGCATGGTTTTCAATGAATTCCACCAATTTCTGACACTATCATCAACTGCATCATCAACATGCGGTAGTGTAACTGCATACATTAACATGTGGTAGAAGTGTAGTGGTAGAGCGCTTGCCTCATAAGTGAGAAGTTCCAAATTCGATCCCCACCACGTCCCTGGTAGTACCGCGCTCAACTTGTTTCTCCGTGCAGGGGCCTTGTTTGTCAAGGTTTGTGTTTTGAAGTTATAGAGTTGAGAAAAGTTTGTAACCGCAACTAAAGTAGCCTCCTTGACTGTAATGGCATTGAAAAGGTGAATTGAAATAAATTTAAAAAAAAAAAAAACTGTCTTGCTCGCTTCCTCATTAACATGTCCTTGTAAGATGATGTTTTTGACTGAAGAGACTGATATCATTTTTATAGTTCTTCTTAGGGCTTTTATAACATCCTGAAAATCTTAAATCAGATCTATGACTTTAATGTTTTTTTCTAGCTTGCAAAAAATGTTTGTAACTTCAAAACTTATTTGTATTCAACTCATTGTTAATGTTTCAACAGATTATAGTTACACTTTGTAACCAAAAGCTTACAAAGTATAAGATCAAAAGATTGTTTCAAAGAGTAGAAAATAATAAACATTTAACAATATAAAAATAAATTTTTACTTTTGATAAATATAATGAAATTATTTGAAAGTTAATTTTTTTAAATAACTATTGTACTAAACTTTCCAGCTTATGATAATCATTTAATGGCTCTTTTATCGTTTATGTTTATACCTGGCTAACATTATTGGATTGGCATTGGACCTATAGGCATTTTGAGTGGTTCATTGGAGTTTTGTTAATCGATTACTTAGTAGATTATTAGTAGTATACGCTATAAGTTGCTAGCCAATAATTTTCCAACAATGATATAGTGGCATTTTCGGCAACTGCTACTAATAGTCCACTAAGTAACCGATGAGCAAAACTATAGTGAACTGCGTAAAACAACTAAATAGTTCCACTAAAAATCTGCTATAGAAAGTTTGCTAAGTTGTTTTTCCCTTTTTGACCGAAGGAAAAACAATGTTTTATTTCATTAAAAAGTATCAGGATTGTCAAATATTCTATAGAAATTATCTGGATTTGGAAATAGTCAAAATTGGCAAATTATCCGGATAATCAGTTATGCAGATATCTGGATTGGAAACCTACCTGCAACCACTATTGAGTTGGGAGTTGCTAGAAAAAGAATAGATTTAAAAAGCAAGGAAATGGTTGGCTAAAGGCTTGTAAAGTTGGAGTTTTTAAAGCATGCAGTGACAAATACAGTAAAATAATGAGACTTTGCTGAATGACTAGTCAAACGAGAATGAGTTTTGGTTGATGAAACTAGAGCTGATAGCTCCTTTAAGCAGTGAACATGATAGTATTCATAGAAAAATGAAAGTGATGGAACTTTACGACAATGGGAGAGAGGCTCAAGCTTTGCAGATAGTGCAGGTTCAACTATGTTTACAATGCAATTTTGGACCTTTTCTAGAAGAGAAAGAGCATCATTAGAAGAACTTGCTCAAATATGACAACAGCATTCCATGCAGGGGTAAACAAGAGATTTGCAGAGGTAGAAGATTGAATCAGAAGTAAGAAAATGGCAAGCACAATAACGATAAGCAACCTTAACAGATGTTAACTTAGCAATTGATTGTATATATGGTTTCCATTAGAGGTCAGTAGTGAACAATAATCCAAGAAGATGTAAAGATGAGGACTCAGTTAGATATAAAGTCATCATATTTTACAGAACCTTTGCAAGTTCTAGTAAAATGTCCTAGAGTGTCTGTAGGTGGCTTTTTCATGAAGGTATATACTTTAACTTTGAAAAAAAATACAGAGTTTTATAGGTACATGTTTAAAAATTTTAAACTATTTATTTATTTAAGCTTTATATATGGTTCGAAAGAGCTTTGAATTTGTAATAAAATGGTGAAAACCTTGTGCAAAAAGAATTATTATAAAAAAAGTTATGCTCATTTAAGTAGCATTGTTTTTTATGAAGCATTGCTGAAAAAATATGCAACTTATGTATAACAGCAGCTTTGTAATAGAGTCATTGTTACTTTGGGAACAATTTTGCATAGTGAAATGTGCAAAATGATTTTAAAATGTTATTAAAAAACTTTCGAATTAAAATAACTAAATATTTTTAATGGTTAAAACGTAATAGTGAAATTTATAACTAAGTTTTATAAAACATACATAAAAAAAAAATCGCATTATTTTGTGATATTTACAATAATTACATATATTTATTTACATATATATATTTATTTAATTACATATATTTATTTACAGATATTTACAATTATATATATATATATATATATATATATATATATATATATATATATATATATATATATATATATATATATATATATATATATATATATATATATATATATATATATATATATATATATATATATATATATATATATATATATATATATATATATATATATATATATATATATATATATATATATATATATATATATATATATATATATATATATATATGGTTAAGGGTGTATATAATTATTTTATTAAATATGCACCAAGGCTAGATTTTCTATAGCGTATAGGTGAACTTTAAATTCATTAAAAGCCTTTGCGTTTTCGCCTTATTTTTATCGTTACTAATGAATTTCAATGAAAGATATATATTCAAAAAAGACATATATGCATATATAGCATCGGAAAAGGCATGGCATTTTAGTGGGGGCCGAAGTACAAGATAATAGTCATAAAACACCATATAGTTCAACTAAAAACCTACAAAAAAATATCCATCTAAACAATGGAGGGGGGGGGGCATGTCAATCTCTTTCATTTTCCCTTCCATAGTCCATTTATCTATTTAACTTTATATAAATTCCAACAAACCACAAAAATAAAAAATAATTTTTTCAAAAACATACTTCTTTAACAAAAAATTTAGACTAATTTTTGCTTTTGAGTAATATTATGTTATCACCATATCACCACTTATTATTTCTGCAGAAAGTTGATATTTGCTCACATAATACTTAACACCATCATCATCTTCATTCTCTTTCGGTTTCCAATAAGAAACTATATATACATCACTTTTCTTTTTTTTAATGCTAACAATTCTGCCATAATATACATCTTGGCTGTTAGTGGCATTATCAAACCAAATGTGGCAAATACTTCTTCCAATAGAAGCTCCAATAAGAATTTCTTCAATATCTGAGGCCTCTTTATTTTCTAGGTCAGGAAACATTTTTTTTAACTGATCAGGCATGCAATTTTTTAATATTTGTTCTACCTTTCTGCGTTCTTTGTCTTTTTTTTTCTGAATTTTATTTGTCATTCATTTTAACAATTCTAACTTCAGATCATTATGACATTGCATATTTGTAAACCACTTTTTTTTTTGGAATAGAGATAGCCCATAATATCAACTTGTTTTGAATATCAGTTAGCTTTTTGCTTAGCAGAGCAGTTGTTTTATTTTTGCAAGCATGAAGTTTTGAAGAAAGAAAACAAAGAGTGGCTTTAGGAGCTTTGTGCTTTGCAGTGCTAAACATACCCATAAGTTCTTCTGAATCAATGTTGTGAAGCCTAGCTGACTTAGTCTGGTCTTTAAGGTGATTATTAGAACTCATTTCAAGTTGCTGCTTGTACTGCCTGTCAATGACGCTAATAACTGCATTAAGATAATCAGCTAATGCTTTACTTATTTCATCAGTTACTGGGCAAAAGCTGATTATTAAATCGAAAACTACATCTTCAATATCATTACGAAAGAAACCAGTTTTTCGTTTAAGTAGATATAAAGGATTCTTGCTGCTCTCAATAAGAGTGTTCCGAACATCTTTTACTATCTCAAATATGTAGTCAAGTCCCGTATCAGGTGCAAATAAAGTTTTGTCATCCAAGGACCAGAAAGTAACTTTCCAATTAAAGTTAAAACACAAAACTCACAGATACCTAAGGTGGAAAAGTTAATTAGTAACAATGAAAAATTTTTGTTTATAATAGTCTTTACTCCTCGTTAATCTTGCAAGTGTCATTACTATTTGTAACGCCAAGCCAGAACACAGAAATATCTTCAATGTGACTTAACGATGGATCAAAATACCACATGTGTGAAAAAGCATATGTAGTCTGTTCCCTCTATAGCGTGGTAGCAATCCTCTGGGTAACCATGTTGGTCCAAAAAAGTTACAAAACTCTTTGGATCACCTATGAATATCATAAAGAAACTTATTATTTTACAATTTTATGAGTAATTTATTATTTTACTATTTTATGAGAAATTTGAAAAAGGCATTATTTTTTAAGCAAGTCGTTCTATTCATATGATGTATTCATGATGTGGTGTGAATGAAATGAATGTATTACTATTATTTTTTAGCTGTATCAACCAAATTTAATATTTACTTGACACAGTTTCAAGATTTAACTCAAATAACTTTAATTTTTTAATAAAAGTTTTTGTTAATTTTTTAATTTATTTTATCTAACTTTTAATAATCCTTAGTTTGTATAAAATGAGACAAAAGACTTTTGTCTCTTGTGTGTGCATGTTTGTCACAATATCATTATTGATATTTCTGATTAAATCATCTTTTTTACAATCTTGTTTGAAATTTTTTACTATTAAAAATAAGTAATTGCTATTATGTGGTTTATTTATGAAGTGTTAAAAATTAGGTCACAATTAAGTTGTTAAAAAATTATTCAATTTTGTTTTCTAAAATTAGTTTTACTATTTTATATTTTAGAAAATTGTTACTTGTTTAGAAAAAACTCTAAACAAGTTGTAATATGCCTGAACAGAACGGTTTTTGAAAAATGGAGGTTTAAATCCTGCAGTTTTCAAACATATAATTTAGAAGTTACTTTCACCTTGTGTAAAACTTGCAGAAACTACTCAGAGCTTTTAAAAATTGTCAGAATAAAAAAAAAGACTGCGCTAAATTAACAACATAAACATTCATAAGTGAAACACCATTCTTAAAGTATTTTTTCAGACTATATTTTACATTCTTATTCGCATGTGGCAGCTGTCTTAAGATTGAATGAAGTTAAAAAAAACTCCTGATGCTTTCAACATCTATTTAAACCCTATGCAAGGCAGCTAGATGTATTGTAATGATAATGGTGCACATTATCAACACATTAAACACATTTTATAGTAAATTCATAAGTTTTCTATATACTTACATTAAGTTAAATAGCTACATTTTAAAAATAATTATTGTCTAAAACAATGTTCTAATAAAGCAATGTTTTTTACAATTTTAAATCATTAATTCTTTTCTAACAGAATGCAAAAAATCAAAAGCTATTTTTTGCCAACTTGCTGTCGGCTAAGTACTGTTTCTAAGAACAAATTTTGCAGGCTGAATATATAAGTATAAGCTATGCAGTTGCTTCCTCCTGTATAAATATAAGTAAGTAGTTGCTTTATCCTGTTAATAAACCCATTAACAGAATACATTATCACATTCAATGCACAAACGCGGCAATCTTGATATTTTACAGATCCTGTTGTACTATGATATTGAGTGTATGTTATTTGTACTCCTTTAGTTATGCAATTACTTTATTCTGTATAAGTTTAGGTAAGTAGCACCATCAATGCACAAACACTGCAATATTCGTATTTTATATATCCTGTTGTGATATTTAAAGCTGTTATTAGAATCAGTGTCTCCAACACAGAGTTTGAAAAATTATACTGCCTACTAGCTTAAGAAATATTAGCTATACTCTCAATAAGATATAACAGAGAGAGTCTTATAACCATTGAAAAGAGGTACACATGTTAAGTGTATGTTTAGTGTACTCCTTTCTTAATTTAATAAATTAAAAATTTTAAAATCTTAAAATTTGTTCATATAATTAAATTAATTATATTTATTACTATAGTATGCTTCATATTAGATATAACATTATAATATTATTTTAACAGTATATATATATATATATATATATATATATATATATATATATATATATATATATATATATATATATATATATATATATATATATATTTTGTTCAACAATTATTTATAATATTTATTTAAGTTTATAAAATGTTTAAATAAATAAAATTTTATATAAAATTCTTATTTAGTTTTTGAAGATATGGGTTATAAAAAATATAAAGAAGTTTTGCTTAAAATTGCAAATAATTTGTTGGATAAAGATGTTAAAGCAATTAAATTTTATTATTCACAACAAATTGGCTATGGTCATCTAGAAAAGATTGAATCTTCTATTGAATTAATTCAAACTTTAGAACAACGTATGCTTCTAGGGATTGATAACTATGGTGATTTTGTTGAGGTACTCAAAATAATTGGAAGGAATGATCTGATAAACTATTTTTCTGGTGAGTATAATAAAAGTATTATATTGATGCATTACATACATTTGTATGTTACATCTGGTCCGAATATTTATATTTTTGTTTAACCAGTTATTCTTAATTAAATTTTTCAGAAAAAAACAATTTAAGTTTTTTTTTTTTTTTTTTGGTGGATGGGTTTCTACTTAGGGCCAGCAACCACAATCACTTCTACTTCTATTTAAAAATTTTTAAGATACTAAAAAACATAAAAATTAGTTTGATTTGATAATCATTCAATCAATATATTCTGATTTACATGATCTTACAATTCAAGGGTGTTAACAAATTGCATAATTACTATTGATGCGTAAACACCTTATAATAATGATGTTAATAAGAAATAATAACAACTCTAAAATCATAACGTTAACAATAATGATAACATTAATAATAACTATAATAATAAAAATGGTATTTATAACAATAAAAATAATGGTATTAGTAAAAAGAATGATATTATTAAAAATAGTGATGTTATTAAAAATTATGATAATATTAAATTTGACGGTAATAACAATAATAATAATGACAATAATAACGATGGTATATTTATATATATCTATTTACTCATTCAAATATTTTTATGACAAATACACACGTATATTTATATTATTTTTGCTGACCTGATGCCAACCTCTAGCAGATTAAGGTCAGCAAAATATTGCCAACCACATATTTCCTAATTCTGAGGGCTGCACAGACATACATATATATACACACATACATTTATACATGTATACTTATACACATATATCCATACAGATACATAAACAGATATACATACATATATATATATATATATATATATATATATATATATATATATATATACACACACACATATATATATATATACACAAATACATATACATACATGCCCATGTATATACTTATAAATATACATATACACATACTAATACACACATACATTCATACACATGCACACACTCATATACACTTATGCATACATATACCCACACATGCATACGCGATACATATACAGTCATTGTACAATTTAAGTTTAAATTAAAAGAAAAGTTGCATATTGTCAAAATAAGTTTTAATTACTTAAAAATTTGTTTTACTCTGCTTGAGACGGCTTTGCTTTTATTTTTTACAAATAAATTTTCATACCAATAAAAATATTTTTTTGGTTTTCATAGTTTCCAAAGTGGGGCAGGGAGCAAATTTATTAATTTTTTAAAAAAGGTCCTCAATATTTTAAAATTTCTTTTAAAAAAATGGTTTGAAATGGATTTAAAGATAAATTTCTTGAAAAAGAATTGAGAAATAATGAATATGAATAATGAATAAATAAGACCAAATCTTTGAAAAAGACACTTAACTAATTTAAAACAAAGAGAGTTTCATAACATCCTCAACCATGGTACCATTTCTAATTCCTTGTAATCCTACTAAGTAGGGATGGCTCATTTACTTACTTTTTTTTTTACTTACGCGAGAGTATTTGTTGAAACACAGCAGCCATACATGACTAGGTCAAAATCAAAATCAATATTTAAACATAATTCTTATTATATTTACCACCAAATGTTTGACAATTAAAAAATTTTGTCTCAAATGATATCTACTATGTGTGTGCAGAGTTAGAAGGTTGAAAGGTTCTTGATGAAAGAAATGCAAATTGCACATAAAGTAATCAGCAGTTGAGTTATTAAAGCAAAATGGGAAAATGCTAAGAATTGGTTGAGTTGACCCAGAGGACATGCAGATGTTCATGCATGTTTGAAATCAGTTAACAAGCAAAGTATGGCCTAGACAAGTTATTAAGACATCTTTTGAATGTGTGAATTAAATTGTTTTTGTCTGTTTATTTTTAACATTTATAGGGAGTTTTAAAGTAAACAAGTTTTAACAACAAAATATTTATTTGTTGAACAACTTTGTAAGCCATTTTGTACTGCCTAAAATACTAATAAGAAAATTTTGAAGGTTCTATTGCATTCAAACAATGTAAATTCAAACTAAGGATTCTTTGTATAAGCAATAACCATTGCTCTTTTGTAAAAGTTTTGTGTTCCTTTACTTCAAAAAGGATTTTTTTTTTTTTTTTAAAGTCTGTGGCCTAAGTTTTGTGTCATGAATAGTTTTTTTGTGGACTCTGAAGGATCTATGAGAGAACTATATTTACTGACTTTATAAAGTCCTAATGAAGTTTTTTTTTGATACCTTCCTTTTCTTTTAATGGCTTCTTTATCTAAAAATTGACCTTAACATTTTAGATAGGTCTTTATAAGCACCACTAACTGTCTCTGTTTTTTATATATTTTTTACTTTGTGAAAGTTTTTATTTGTTAGGTAATTACTTAAATTTATCATTTAGAAATTTCAATTTTACCTGGAAGTTCTTCCATATTTTCTGTTAACAAAGGTAATTGTAATGTTTATTTTATATAAAAAACTTAGCATTTCTTACTAATAACTTACTAATTTCCAAAATAATTGTTAACAATTGAGTTTTAGTGTGCTTTGTTTGCTTAAAAAGTAAAAATGGTTTCCGATTTATTATAGTGACTATTCATTGTTATTATAACTTTTATTACAATGTAAAATACTATACTTTAAATTTATTATTTTTTTCATGTTCTTTTAAATAAATTTAAACCATGAATATCTTAATCTTTTAAAGGATTAAGATAAATGATTAAGGGTATTTTTTTTCGTGTTCTTTTAAATAAAAATGCGCTCTAAAACCTCAAGTTCAACTTTTTTCATTATGTTTCTATTTTTATGTTTATTTGGTTTCATTAAAAAAATAATTTCCTTTTTTCATAATATATACATTTTTACATGTTGGCCTAGTTAGGTTTGATGTTTTATCATTTTTATAAATTTTTTAATATAATATTATTGGTTTCTTTAAAAAAATTTGAATAAAATTTGTTATAATCATATATCGTGTGATATTATGTTTGTTATTTTTATATATTATATTTGATATCATGTGGTATATATCATATATGATAAAAAAAGAATTCTTTAAAAAACAAAAATCAAGTGATATTTTGTTTTTTCTTATAAAAATAGTATATAAAATATATTTAAAACATAATATATATAAAACTAATGGTTTAAACCAAAACATTTGTTGTTGGTACTACCTTGCTCAGCTAGTTTATCCATGCAGTGGCCGTTGTTTGAGTTTCTTGAGTTTGTACTTTAGAGCTATAGCTTTGAGAGAAGGTTGTTTCAGGGCAATTCTAACATCCAGAGAATGTAACCCAGGTCTCAGATTTTGCTGATTTTTACACCACTCAAAGATTATAATAAGTTATGAAATTCCCAAAAATCATCATCTTATTTTAAACGGTTTCAAACATATAACTGTTTAAACTTTGTTCTGTGTTTAATGGAATGCTGAAAATATGTTTACTTACATAAAATAAACATATAACCAAATATATAGGCCTAATTTTTTATTTCAACATTTGTTTTGAATAATTTGGTTATCACATTACTTTTTGAATAGTTTGAGAATTACATTTAAATATTAATTTTGATTTTGACCTGGTCATGCAAGGCTGTTGTGTTTCAATAAGTATAACTCTCTTTTTTTAAATTAGTTCAGTTTCTTTTTCAAAGATTTGATCTTCATTATTTGTCAACTATTTTCAAGAAATCTTCAAAATGACTTCGCATTTTTTTTTTTTAATTTTAAGATATCGAGGACCTTTTTTAAAAAATTGATAAATTTGTCCCCTGCCCCCACTTTAAAAACCATGAAAACCAAAAAAACATTTTTATTGATTATTCATTAAAATAATTTAGTTATTACAGAGTTATCACAATAAATTGGATTGTGGAATTTCCTGAAACAGAAATAAAAAGCACTGTCAAATGTACATCATTGGTAGATAAAGTTTAAAATATTGGTAGATAAAGTTTAAAAAAAAAAAAAACATCTATGTTTTTTATTTTTGTCTAGTTTTTATTAAATATTTTATTAAATTTTTATTGCTATACTAAACAAGTTTTGACTTAATAAATTAATTTTAATGAATAATAAAAGTTGTTTTTTATTGACAATTGGTTAAGACAATGTTAAAAATATTAATATTTAATAAAAAAATATATTAATTTTTAATATAGTTTTAATTTAACATTTAATAAAGTTGTTTATTATTTTATTACTTTATTATTTTATTACTTTCTACATTATATATGCTACAACAAGTTTTATATAATAAGAG
This sequence comes from Hydra vulgaris, assembly GCF_038396675.1. Taxonomy (NCBI): domain Eukaryota; kingdom Metazoa; phylum Cnidaria; class Hydrozoa; order Anthoathecata; family Hydridae; genus Hydra; species Hydra vulgaris. Next base: position 16,377,120 of record NC_088921.1, on the reverse strand, counting down.
AATTTATTATTTTATTTAGTTTAGCATTTTATAGTTTATAAGATTGAGCTTAAAAGATAATTCACAATTAAAATGAATGTTAGATTCTGGCTATGATTATGCAGCAGATATGAACAATCTACTTCTGTTTTTTTACCTTAAAATATTTTAAAGAAACAGTTCTCGCAACAATTGCAAAGGGATTTCCTTTAAGACAACATACTGCAATAGTGCCAAGTGTTATTGCTATTTCCAGGAGGTGATGTTACTAATGTTGCACAGTCTTATTCAAGTGTATTAAGAGTTGTGGATGAAGTTGTAACGAAAGGAGGAGAAATGATTATAAAACACACTGATCATTTGCACTCATAATTTGGCATAATAAACCTGCTAAACTTTTTTAATCAATAGACAAGTTAAGTTTAATATTTTTGTCCATATGTAATAAATGGGGAGAGATAAGGAAGGAGGGAGAGGGGGTCTTAAAAAACAGGTGGGAATTTTTTTTATCTATTTCTATAAGTTTTTCTAATTTTTTAAGCCCCAAACTGGTCTCAATAATTAGAAAATAATGAGTTTTTTTTTTGTTCATAAGTAAAAATTAATAAACAGGGAGTGGAGGTCTTAATAAACTCAAGGTTTGTGGAAAATTTTACCAAAATTTAATAAACATCAATTTCGGTGTATTAAGGCCTCTAAAAGTAACACCTTTTTTTTGTAACAACTCTAAATAAACTATTTAATACAACATCTTTTTTACGATCATTATTTTGTAACTAAATTCACCTTAGTAAAATTGCAATAAAGATTGATTGTTTTTCAGTTTTCAGTCAAATTTCAGTTGCATGTTTAAAAAAAAAATATATTAAGTCATTTTATTGGATTTCTTGCTTCAAAATATGTAAGTATGCATTTTTTTAGCATTCCATTAAACAGAACAGAAAAAAAGACCAATACCATTTTTTTAAATGGTGGGTTTTCCTTGGTTCAAGGCAAAGTATAAATAATTATATCTTTAAAACTGTTAGGAAGATTCTCATAACATATTAAAATTTTTGAGTGGTGTGAAAATCAGTAAAATCTGAGACTTGCTTTTTCAAAAAAGTTGGATGTTTTAATATGGAATTGTCCATCAACATTAAAAAGTAGTGTTCTTGGAGTAAGTTCTTTACTGGAGTAGCCACCTTGATCTTGAGGTGGTGGGGGTAGTTGGATGGGGAGGGGTTTAGAGATTGGGTTAGGGATTGGATTTGTAAATACAAAAAAAAAAGTTGTGAATTCACTAAGTAGTTTAACTTTCATATATGTAGTGTTACCACAATTTTGTTTCAATAATTAACTATGAAAAAATTTTTAAATTTTTGAGCAAGATAAGAAGTAGAATACACACTTTTATTTATAGAAAGCTGGTATAAGATTATAACATTTTTAATTATAATTATAACATAAAAATTTGATGATGTTTTATTTAATTTAAGAATACCTTAGTTTTTTTTTTTTCATGTTGTTAGTATCACATCCAACATTTCTGGGGTCAAGGAGTTGTGAGAATTATTGAATTATTTTTTCATAAAGTTCTGTACGTAAGCAAATATTTAGAAATTTTTTTCCTTCCTTTCCTTCTATCCTCATTGTATAAATGTTAAGTGACTATAAACTATATATGTATGGTATATGACTAAATTTTTTTTTTTTTGCCAAATTATTTTTTTGAGTCATTTTCATACAAGTTGTTCAATATTTCAGAAGCCTGGTTTTTGTTTTGAAAATTAAGTCACTGGGGGGCCAGGGGCACGTGCACCCTTTCATGGTCTCCCCTGCATACAATGTTCTAGGTAAAGAGGGGTGCAGGAGTTTACATCAAAGACTATTTTAGTCGATATTTTGTTGTTGGCAATGTCATTTATTTCTAATGTCATGTCATAGTTGTTGGCTTTTCTAAATGTTGAGAGTCATTAATTTGATTCTTTTCAAGTTGTGTACATGTTTGCTTGGTAACAGTTTTAGAAACAACTGGGACATATGTCTTGTTGGGACTAAATGGTTTGAAAAATGAAGCCATATATAAGCTAAAGAAAGATATATGTACTATGGTAGATCATTAAAAAAAATTTGATTTTAAATGGTGATAATTTGTTGCTCTTGGATAATATAAAAATTCTCTTGGATAATGGGAAAAACTTTTTTGTATTTTTGGTGATAAATTGTGCATTTTTTTTGTTTTCATTATTTTTATCATTATTAATTACTTAGTAATTTGGTTATAAAATTTAACTTAGAATAGTGTAAATTGTTGCTCCTCAGCGATATAAGTTAAAAAAAAAAGTTTAACTTTTTTTTGTGTTTATTTGTTGGCTAAAGGACCTTATTTAACAATATTTGTGCATTTTTAGGTTTTTTTTATCTTTATTAAATTACTTTGTAATTTTAGTTGTAGAATTATTAAATTTTGTTTTGAATTGTGATAAATTGTTGCCATTGGATGATGTAAGGAAAATAAAATAATAATCAAGTTTTATTTTGGCCCTTTTTTTCTGCTAGTGGACATTGTGTGTGTTTAGGTTTTTTTTTATCAGTATTAAGTAATACTGATAAAAATTAACTATTAGTATATAAAGTTAATAATATAATTAATTTTATAAAGATATACCAATTTCTATATATATCTATATCTATATATATATATATATATATATATATATATATATATATATATATATATATATATATATATATATATATATATATATATATATATATATATATATATATATATATATATATATATATATATATATATATATATATATATATATATATAAACCAAATAACTTATCTATATATGATTTATTGAATTTAAATCTATTTTCAGAATTCTGTTTTGCAAATTGAATAAAACTAAGCTTATATATAGAAAATTGAAATTTTTGTGATTTTTGTGGCAAATTATAGCTGTTGCGAATGTGAACTTTTTTCCTGCAAACATTCGACTGTTAAGGAAGTCATACACCACTATTCTTTTTTTAAATTAAAACTTTCCAAGACTACCAAATCATACACAATAATTTCTAGAGGGTTGGTAAATGTTACCGAAATTTGTTGAAATGTGGCATTCAAACTGTTAAAATCAAATGAGTGCAGGAGAAGGTAGAATCTTTTCACAATAATTTAAGAATGATTCTCAAAATAAAAGGTGAATCAAAGACTTCAGCAGTATCAGTTGCTAAGATAAAAAGTTTTGTTTGACATTTCATTGTCTTAATTTAAGTAATTGCACATGCTCGAGCAAATCAGAAAGTGCCAGTACTTAAGCATGAATTTTCAATGGACTAAAGAAATTGAAGAAATATGGTTGTTGGTTCTTTAGATAAGGAAAGTACCTTTATATTAGCCAAAGCATTTGAGAGACAGTTTTATGATTTTTTTTTTGTCTAGCAAAAGCAGTTTAGAAGCATCAGTTAGTATCACTTTTGATATAGATGCAGAAATTAACTCTAATGATGAAGAGTTCATAATTGATACTCAGAGTAATGTCGGTGATGATCAGTTGACAGATTTTTGTGAATTAGAGTGTGTATTTCATTGAAATATAAAAATAGGTTTTGTAGTGTATATTAGGGTGTTGACTTTTTATTATCTCCAGTTTCCAATATAAAAAACAGATGAACTTTAGTTTAAAAGTAACTGAAGGTCATTGGTTTTATTTAGTTTTTGAAAAAGGTCACCCACCATGACCCTTGATTACACACTGGCTCCCATATATCAGTGAACTTTTTATCTTCAAAAGTGTATCAATTTGGGTTTCAAAAGAACCAGAATTTTATAGTGATTTCAAAATTCATAATATTTTAACATGCAAAATTTAACTTTAGAGAATTTTTCAAGTTGATGTAGCAGTACTCCCTTGCAGCAGCAGGCTCTAAGATTTTTTTGTTAGAAGTATTTATTTTAACTTTAGATTTTATTTTAGAAACATCAAATTCATCAGAAAGTTCTACAAAATGTTCTGCTAAGAAAGGTAATTATAATGGTTTATTTAACATTAACAATCAAAATTAAGTGTGCTTTGTTTGGTTAAAAAGTATAGTAAAAATGGCGACAGATTTTATTTCAGTGGTTGTTGTTAGTATTACTTTTATTGCATTGCAGAAGAATACAATACATCAAGTTAAGCATCTTGTTAGCTTTGTTTGGTTGCTTTTTTAATAGTGTTTCAATCACAAATTTGTAATATTCATTTATAAGTGATAATTTGTTTGAATTTTTCTTATAAATATTTATCAATGTTTCATAATTTTGATTTTTTTTATAAGCGTAATATGAAACAAAAGTTTGAAGTTGTTTGAATCTTGTTTAAAACTGAAAACATGGACAAAGACCCCACTGCATCCTTGTTCATCTTGTTTATCCATCCAGAGGCCATTTTTTGAGTTTCTTGAGTTTATATTTTGGAGCAATAGCTTTTAGAGAGGGTTGTGTTAACAAAACAGATTACATTTTGTTCCATAAGAGATTACATTTTGTTTTATAAAAGTTTTAGTTATAAAAATTTCTTCTCTTTGTTTTCACCCAAACAAAATCTTTTTCAACTTAAAAATGATTTTAATTTTAAAAATTAGTACAAAAATTTGTAAAAACATTTAATTTTTTTTCGAAGTTTTCGCTTCCAACAAGGCTGCAAGCAAATATTATTAGAGCTGGAAGTTACTGGAAGAGAAAATATGAAGTTTATAGAGCAAAATAAGGATTGACAGACAACTTAAAAGGTTGCAAATTGTATGAATCACGAAAGCAAGCAAACTTTAACAAACTGATGTTTGTGGGAATGAGAAAAACTAGACAAATTTTTTTTGGACCTCTTAGGAGTAGTCACAGAAAAAGGATGAGACCTAATTGAATGCCGCTTACCAGCAGGCTGGAAAACAAGACTCCGATAAGCACTTGTTGAATAGTTTTGAAAATATAGACAAGAGCTCTGGGGAACACTTGTGCAAGATTACAACAGGTATGTTGCAGAGGCGTGGTGGCCCCAGAAGTTATGCGGGATTCCCGCATGGGCTTTTCACTTTTTTATCTAAATATGGGCCTTTTGGCAAATTTTAATTTTTCTACATTTTAAAGAAATTCCACAATTATTTACAATATTTATGTTTGCACAAATTAATTTTTATTAATCCCTAGATTTTAAGTCTTCAACCTTGAGCGCAATTATATTAGTATTTTGCATAATAGTAATATTGCTTTGAAAACAAAGTAGATATTTTAAGACGTATTATGATATTTTTTTCATGAGAAAAATTATGAACCCATAAACGGATTTTAACGATCGCAATGTTGGTAAAATAAATTTAAAAAAGTCTGCAGACCCCCTTATTATTATTGTTGGACTTAAATTAATTTAATTTAAAATTTAACCCCAAAATATTTTTTTAAATAAATTAATACACAATGCAATTACTATATAGTAATTGTATTGCGTTTTAATTTATTTAAGAAAAATGTTTTGGTGTTAAATTTTAAATTAAGTTTTATACAAATAAGTATCGAACTCATGTTTTGCATTTTTGTAGCGTTTCGAAACAGATATTCGAAACTTGTTTTATAATAAATAAAGTTTTTTATTTTTATACAGTTTATATTATTGTATGTAAATAAACAAACCACTCCGTAATATCCTGTCCTCAGACAGATTAAAAAAAGGATGATGGCTGTGCAAAAAATACATTTAAAGAAGATTTGTTTTATGCAAACTTGGAATTATGAACTATATAAATACGCAAATAAAACCTTTTAAAAATAGCGTAAAACCATATTATCTAACAAATTTATTTTAATTGAGGTGTTGGAATACCGCAAATATTTTCAAATACAATTTCATACAACACCTTAACAATTTACTTATTTACGACACATTTTTATTACTATTAATTATAGGTAAGGTAAAATAAACTATATAGATTCCATAGCTTTAAATTTTTTTATTTTCATTGTTTTAATTTTGTTTTATTTTTGAAATGAAAAAACAATAAAATAGCATTTTTGGATTAAATATGAAATACTTTCAATTAAGTAACTGCTAAATGAAACTACGTTATAAAAACTTTTATGTTTAAATTTTTTTTTTTTTTTTTTTTTTTTTTTTTATACATCTTCGCTTCCAACAAGGCTGCAAGCAGCCACTAATTAAAGTTGGAAGTTACTGAAAGAGAAAAGATGAAGATTGTAGAGCAAGATAACGATTGACGGACGACTTAAAAGATTGCAAATTATATGAATCAGGAAAGCAAGACGAAGGAAGCGAATTCCGAAGAGCTGATGTTCGAGGAAAAAAACTAGACGAATAAGCGTTTTTGGAGCACTTAGGAACAGTCACAGAAAAAGGATGACACTTAATTGAATGACGAGTAACACGAGAATGAATTTTAGTAGATGGCACAAGAGATGCTAGCTCTTTAGAGCAGTGCCCATTATAGTATTTATAGAAAAGAGAAAGAGAAGCAACATTACGACGATGTGATAATGGTTGGAGGTTGGCTGCAAGAGCAGGTCCAACTATGTTTACAATGCGTTTTTGCACCTTGTCTAAAAGAGAAAGGGCATTGTTAGAAGAACCGCCCCAGATATGGCAACAGTATTCCATACAAGGCCGGATTTGAGATTTATAGAGATAGAGAATAGAATCCGAAGTAAGAAAGTGACGAGCTCGATAAAGAGATGCAATCTTAGCAGATGCTAATTTTGCAACTGATTTGATATATGGTTTCCAAGAAAGATTGGAAGTAAGAGTTAGTCCTAGAAGATGAAGAGTAGGTGACTCATCGAGTACATTACCGTTCATAAATATAGGAAGATCTAAATTATTGCGATAACGATTGGCTGAAAAAAATTGAGTTTTATCTGAATTAAAGTTCACCAGCCACTGTGAGCCCCATGCTGTAGCAGAAGTGAGATCCTTTTCAAGCTCAAATGCCCCCTCCAAGCAATAAGAGGGTGATGGTTTCTTATCGCGACAAGAATAAATGGTAGTATCATCAGCAAACAATGCCACCTTAGATGTGAGAATATCTGGAAGATCGTTAATGTAAATTAAAAAGAGTATAGGGCCAAGGATAGAACCTTGAGGAACCCCTGAAGTTACAGAATAAGAAGAAGAGTGTTGTCCATCGAGGACAACTTTTATGCTACGATTGGAAAGGAAGGATTCAATGATCTTAAAGATGTTGCCGGATACACCATAAGAAGAAAGCTTTTGGAGAAGACCAGCATGCCAAACTTTATCAAAAGCTTTTGAAATGTCAAGAGTGATGGCCTTAACCTCTCCACCTTTATCTAATGCGCGATAAAACCTGTCAGTTATTACTGTTAGCAAATCAGCTGTAGAACGAGAAGATCGAAATCCATATTGATGGTCAGAAAGTAAGTTATTAGTTTCAAGATGAGAAATTAAGTGTTTGTTAATTAAAGATTCAAAATCCTTGCTTATGATAGGAAGAAGACTTATGGGACGGTAGTTAGACGAATCAGATCGCTCTCCAGAAGTTTTGAAGATAGGAATAACAGATGCCGCTTTCCAGCAGGCTGGAAAGCAAGACTCTGATAAGCATTTGTTGAATAGTTTTGAGAGTATAGACGACAGCTCCGGAGAACACTTCTGCAAGATAATAACAGGTATGTTGTCCGGGCCACAAGCTGTAGAAGAGTCTAGGCAGGAAAGCACTTTAGATACAGATGCTGGAGTGATATGAATGTCAAGCAATGGATCAACCTGTTTGTTGGCAATATCAGGTAGAACACAACTAGTGGAATCAAAAGATGATATTGATGAAAAGTTTTTAGCAAACAATTCGGCTTTGTCTTTAGGTGAGGTGACAATGTCTGAACCATACAAGAGAGGTGGAAATAAAGATTTGCCCTTATTATTGATATTATTAAAGATTCTCCAGAAGTCAGGAGAGCCTAATTTTTGGGATGAGATACGAGATTTCATGACCTGAGAATAGCGGGTTTTGGCATTAGACAAAAACCTTTTTTCAATTGTTTCTAGCAGTAATAAACAGACGTCTGTTTTCTGGAGAATTATTTTGCTGATAAATATGGAAGTAACTGTTTCGATTGGCAATCGCAGCAGCACAGTGCGAAGAAAACCATGGAGGAGAGTGAGGTTTGACCTGGAATTGTCGAGAGGGAATAAAAGATTCCATGCCAGCCTGAATCCACGAAGTTATGTAAGAAGCACATTTGTCGACAGGAAGACGAAAGATTTATATCCAAGGGCCGTCACGAAGAAAATTACAGAAAGAATCCCAGTCAGCTGATTTTTGATTTTTTGTTAGGCTATGTTCTTCAAACAATAAAATACTAATCGTAATTGCTTGCAATAAATTGTGTTAGAAAATTAGAACAAAAACGTGGTCGCTGCATCGTATTGTTACCATTTTTTATTTTGAAGTATTACAAACAATATTAATAATTAGAAATTACAAATACAATAATTAATAATTACAATATCAATAATTAAAAATGTATTACAAACAATTGCTAGTTTGTATTGATGATTTATTAGAATTAGGTCAGTTATTATATATATATATATATATATATATATATATATATATATATATATATATATATATATATATATTTACATCATTTTTTTCGTATGGGCCTTTACATCAAGCATATATGGTAAAATACCGCATATATAGGCCTTTTGATAAAAATCCTGCATGGGCTTTTTAGAGCCACCACGCCCCTGGTATGTTGTGTGGACCATAAGCTGTAGAAGAGTCTAAGCAGGAATTCACTTTAGATGCAGAAGCTGGAGTGATACAAATTTCAAGCAATAGATCAACCTGTTTGGCAGGTAACATTTTTGATGAAAAAAGAGCTAGTTTGTTGCCCAAAACTGGATAGCAGCTCTTTTTGCAACACAATATTTCTAAACTTCTTGAAATCCTGACATAATTGGTTACTGCAAATAAAATTATATTGTGTTTGTCAAGAATTTTGCATTTTTTACCTAGGTTTACCTCTAGTTCTTCATTACCCTTTAGAACAATAATTTTTAGAACAATGATTTTGTAATTAAAAAGTAAGTTCTGGCATTCTAGCCAGAACCGGAATGACCTAAGAGTCCCAAATGCTGGCCGCAATTCCGGTACATCTCAACCTATATTTATCAATAGTTATTTTCTAGCACATGGCAGTTGCTTTTTTTTCATGGCTATTGTCAAACATGGTTTTTTAGTTAATCAACAAACCATTGGATTCTCTTCAAATAACTGTCTACAGACTAATTTATCCTTTTGGAGACATTGATTCCATTCATCCATTATTTATCATTTATTCATTTTTTTGCCTATCAAGCAAGTGAAAAATTTATTAAATTTGCTTTTTTCTTTACCCATTTTACTTGTAAAATAATTTGTCAATGTTTTTATTACCCTTTTAATAAGAAATAAAAAAACTATTAAATTTGCTTTTGCTATTAATAAGTAAAATATTTAATTTAAATTTAATGATTAAAAAAATTTAATAAATTTGCATTTTTTTTTACCCATTTAACAAGTAAAAAAATTTATTAAATGTACTTTTTTCTTAACCTATTTAACAAGTAAAAAAATTTATCAAATTTGCTACTTTTTTGATCCATTTAACAAGAAAAAAGTTTAATAAGTTTTTAGCTTTCTTGTTCCATTTAACAAGTAAATTTTTTAATTAAATTTGTAATTTTTTTTATCCATTTAACAAGTAAAAACTTGATAAACTTTTTTCTAAACTCATTAACTCTTTCACTACCACAAGCAGATTAAAACAGCATTTAGTTTTTTAAAATTTTGACCATAAGCTACTGGTAGCGGCTTTTGAGTATGCTTCACAATTTATTTTGTTTTGTACATAAGTTTTCATTCTAGACTTATGTGATTTGTTTGTTCTTAAGGTATTTCTCTACATTATCAAGAACAAATAAGAGACAAATTGTGTAATTATAAAAAGATATCATTTAACAAAGTTTAAAAATCTTGAGTAATCCTCGATTAAAAAAAAATTTTTTTTTTAAAATAAGTTCTAAAATAATGCAGCGTTAACACGTAAAACTTAACTTGTATTAGTAAAACTTAACATGTAGAAGTGTATAAGTAAAACTTAACTTGTAGAAGTGTATAAGTAAAACTTAACTTGTAGAAGTGTATAAGTAAAACTTAGTTTGTATAAGTGTATAAGTAAAACTTAACATGTAGAAGTGTATAAGTAAAACTTAGTTTGTATAAGTGTATAAGTAAAACTTAACATGTAGAAGTGTATAAGTAAAACTTAACATGTAGAAGTGTATAAGTAAAACTTAACTTGTAGAAGTGTATAAGTAAAACGTTTACATCTTGTAAATTTTCTTGTTGAAAATAATGAAAATAATATTTACATAGATGCAAATAAAATGTATAATCATCATAACAAAGAAGTTTGTAAACTCTTTATTAGTTCTGATATTAATACATAATGCAGCATTATTGATTTTAATACTTGAAATAGCCAAGATTTTATTGTTGATTTTTTGTATCATTCAGTTCTGTATTATATTATATGAACATGAAAAATATAATTTTATCACTTTAATGAATTTCCATTATCTGCTTTTATGACTTTCTTTGACCAGCAAATTATCAACTTTCATACTTCAGCTTAAGGAATGTGAGAGTTCAAACAAAGTGAAGAAGTACGAGAGCTGGCTAATATTTTTCTGAACTTGTCAATTTTTTATTTTTTGGGCGTTTGCTCTCAGGTACCTAATACGAAGGAATGGTAATTAGTTAACTTTTGGAAAATATACCCACCCTGAGTGTATTAAAATTTTTAAATTCATTCGTTAATTAAATTTCACTTATTGCACAAGAAAACTATCTACTGATAAAGATAAAACTTTAGGTAATTAGACTTTAAAGTTTCAACTTTAAACTAAATAAATTGAAACTTTTATTTTAATCAGCTCTTAAAAAATTACACTAAATAAGAATTTAAAAAGTTATTAAGAGTTTCAATTGTAACTAACTTGCATTGCTGCTGTTATACATTTTTGAGTTGTTTAGTCGCATTTCAATCCCAAAATCCTTAGTTTTAATTTATTCAATATATGCATGACAAAAGCGAAATGATACCCATATTAAAAAATTCATTTGTTTAGCTTTCTATTGATATATAGTTTGTTATGCTTTTAAAGAGAATAACTACTCGAATTTTAACTTGTTGTCAATGTTAGGCCATCTAAATTTTATTTTAAAAAAACGCGTTCACAGCGAAAAGATTTTTGTTTAAATGGCTGGTAGTGAGTTAAATAAAAAAAATTTTTAATTCGCTTTTTTCTTGACCTATTGTAACAGTTAAAACAATTTGTTTGATTGGCTGTTTTTTTTCTCATTTAACACAAAAAAAAAATTTAAAATTTTTTGACTCATTTAACAATGAAAAACTTTATTAAGTTTACTATTTCTTCACTCATTTAACAATTTAAGTTAATTATTTTTTTGACTCGTTTAACGATGCAAAGAATTAATTACTTTTTAAAAATGCAAAAATTTATCAAGTTTGCTGTTTTTCGACTCATTTTACAGTGCAAAAATTTATTAAGTTTACTATTTTTTGACCCATTTAACAATCCAAAAATTTATTATGATCCCTAGTTTATTGACTCATTTAACAATGCGAAAGTTCATTAAGTTTACTGTTTTTTCATTTGTTTAACAATGCAAAAATTTATTAAGTTTACTATTTTTTGATTCATTTAACAATGTAAAAATTTATAAAGTTTGCTATTTTTCGACTCATTTAACAATGCAAAAAATTATTAAGTTTACTATTTTTTGACTTGTTTAACAATGCAAAAATTTATTAAGTTAATTATTTTTTTGACTCATTTAACAATTTAAAATTAGGTTTTTTCATATCATTGTAAGTTCATTAAATTTTTTAAAGTTCATTAAGCGAAGAAGTTCATTAAGTTTGCTATTTTTTTGACTCATTTAACAATATAAAAATTTATTAAGTTTGCTATTTTTTTTTGATTCATTTTATAATTCAAAAATTTATTATGTTTGCTGACTTTTTGACTCATTTAACAATGCAAAGATTTATTAGGTTTACTTTTTTTTGACACTAACAATTCAAAGATTTATTAAGTTTGCTATTTTTTCATTTGTTTAACAATGCAAAAATTATTTCATTTGTTTAACAGTGCTAAAATTTATTGAATTCCTTATTTTTTTGACTTGTTTAACAATGCAAAAATATATTAGGCTTACCTTTTTTTGATTTGTTTATCTAAAAAAAAAATTTGCTATTTTGTTGATTTATTTAATCGGATTAAAAATTTTATAAATTTGCTACTTTGTTGACAAATTTAGCAAGTAATGAAATTTATTAAGTTTTCTATTATTATTACCCATATAACAAAAAAATAATCAATGTAACTTGTCTATTTTTTTTACCCTTTTAACTAGAAAAGAAATTTAATAAGTTTGCATTTAACAAGAAACAAAGTTCATTAAATTTGCAATTTTGTTGACTCATTTAATAATGCAAAGATTTAATAAGTTCTCATTTCCTTGACTCGTTTATTAAAGAAAAAAAGATTTTTTAGTTTATTTAACAAAATAAAAAATTTAATAAGTTTGCTCTTTTTCTCAAAACCATTTAACAAATAAAAAGTTATTATGTTTTTTATATTTGACAATTTGACAAGTAAATAAATTTATTAAATTTGCTATTTTCTTGACCAATTTAACAAATAATATTATTTTCTTAATTTGCTGTTTTCTTGACTTATTTAACGAGAAAAAAGACTAAATTTATAACTAAAATAAAAAAGATTAAAAAATATTGCGTTTGCTATTATTTTGACCCATTTAAAAGTAAAAATTTTAATTAGTTTGTAATTTCCTTGATTCATTTAACAAGTGAAAAAAAATTATTAATTTTGTTATTTTCTTGACCTATTTAACAAGTAATATAATTTAATAAATTTACTATTTTCTCAACTATTTAATTATTAAATATTTAAATTATTTGGCTATTTATTTAATAATTAAATATTTTAATTAGTCGGCTATTTCTTAAATCATTAAACAAGTAAAATAGTTTTATAAATTTGCTATATCTTTGACTCATGTAACAAATGAAAAAATGTATAATTTTTGTATTTTCTTGACCCATTTAAAAATTTAAAATATTTGATATATGTGCTGTTTTCTTGACCTATTTAACTAATAAAAAAGCTTAACATTTAACAAGTACAAAAATTTATTCAATTTACTTAAAAACAGCTTAAATAATTTAACACAGAGAAAATCTGCTTGAAAACTATTTGTAATATTTTTTTTAATAGTAATGGTTCTTTTTTAATGATATAAATAATATTTTGTTAATTAATACAATGGGATGGAAACAAGTTTTACCAAAAGTTCTACATATAGTCATATTATTCATATATTTTCATATTTTTGGGGTCAGGGAATATATATCTGACATCAAAATTGAGTTTTGACCACTCCGATTGGCACGCTATATAGGGGTGCAAATGGATTTTTTGGTGTTGCAGACACTTTCAGGTGTTGTGCTATCAATAAATATAAGTATATTATGTCAAATGAAAATGCTTTGCAAATAATTGCTGTAATTAAAGCCTGCAAACAAAAATACCCCAATATTTGGTCCCCTTAGTTTCTACATTCCTCAAATTAAGGGGTTGTTACTCTTAAATGACTTTAAGTTTTTAACTCTAAAAGATTACTCCATTAAAATAAAAACCTGCCAATTTAGTTAAATTTCATATAAATTGATAAAAAAAAACAAAATCTTATTAACTCTTTGCACTTATTAACCTTTGAAGCTAAAGGGCTAATTTGTTAAAGGTTAAAGGGCATATTTTCTTTTCAGGCTCCAATTACTTTTTGCAAACATTACTATTTGACATGAGCATAAACATACTTAAATTTGAAGTTTGCACGATGCCTGAAAGTATAATACATACAACCCCAAAAATTCCATATTTCGCCACTGTGTAGCACACCAATCATGATAGACTTTCAGGTGTTGTACAAACTCTAAACTTAATTAAATTTGTTAATTTCAAACAAAATCGTTTAGCAAAAAAATAACTGTGATTGGGGCCTTGAAACAGAAGTACCCTAAAATGGTCATTAACTCCAAATGTGAAAGAAGAGTTAACAAATTTTTATTTTTTTTTTTTTACTATTTTATACTAAATTTATATTCATTGGCAGGTTTAAATTATAATTTATTAAAATGTAATTGAAGCTATATGAAAATTGGAAAAATATCTTGCACATTCATCAATCTACAGAATTAAAAAAAATGAGGTTGGCAAAAAATGTTGACACAAACCTCTGTTAGAAGTTTGCATCAGTTCGGCAAAAAAATTTGACACATTATTATTTGACATAATCATAAACATACTTAAATTTGGAGTTTACCATAAAAGAGGTTACCATAAAACTTGTAATTAATGTCCACATTTATTTGCCAACTCGAACATTTTTAGGTCGGCAGTTAGATTGGCTGTTAGATTAGCAAAATTGAATGACTTCATTTTGATGGATGACAAGGCTTACATAAAATGTAACTTTAGTCAACTTCCTGGTGACAAATATTATACCTCAGTTGTTGGTGTATGTGGAAGCAACAAGTATAAATACAAGCTTATGGACAAATATGGCAAAAAAATTGCGCTTATGACAAGCATTTGTAGTTGTGGAAAAAAAGAGTAGAGCTTTTGTGATGTCATCAACTTTGACATTCATAATTTATATTCAAGTGTGCCTTCAAAAGCAACTTTTACCACTCATTCTATCATATGCTAGACCTTGTTTGTTTTGGCCTGACTTTGCTTTGTGCCACTGCGCTAAAAAAAAATTTGGAGTAGTACAAATTGAGAAAGGTTAATTTTGTATCAAAACAGCTCAATCCACTAAATTACCTACAATTTCAGCCCATCAAAAAATATTGGGGTATTGGCAAAAGGTATTTGCCTAAAACAGGCTATTAATTAACTATTAATTCAGTACAAGAATTGATGGTAAAGTTAACCAAGCAAGAAAATGACAATAACAGTTGTGCAGAAATTAATTGGCACCATCACCAATAATGTACAATTTTAGAAGAATTTTTAAGAAAAATTTTAAAACTAAAAGTATATTCTTTTTATACTCATTAATTTCTTAACTTTAGAAAAAATTAAAGAAATTTGTAAAAAATTGATTTTATAAAAAATAAATTTAAAATAAAAATAGAATTTTTAAAAAATAAATTTTAAATCTTCTTGAAAATATTTTTCTTTTTGATTTTTTTCAATTTCATGTTTTAAGAGAGAGCTGAGTTTCACTTCTATCTATGAAGAAATGGTTCGTTCTTCCCTAAACTGTGCAACTGGATTAAAATATTGCACTAGTGAGAATAAGACCGCTATCATAAACACCAAGAACCAGTAAAAATTTGGATAATCTTAACACAAGTTTGCTTGTAATTACTTGGTGAAAGTTTGGCATCTTTTTCTTAGCACGTTCTACCTATTGTAAGCAACCAGGGTTGATAACTGACCGGGGCCACAGCCGGGTTTGATAAAGTATAGCCTGGCTTGGGTTTGTGATAGAATATGCATAAACACTTATACATCCGAAAGTGTTTTTTTAATTTAAAATTCATGTTATATTTTTATTGTATATGCATATATAAACATCATTATGATAAACATGATCATCGTCATCATCATCATCAGGCTTTAGCTTCCCTCTTTTATGCTGTTTCTCTAATCATGGTCAATGCTCACACAAACTATCATCTCTATTACGATAAACCAAAACTAATTTTTGCTTGGCTCTTATTCAAAAAGTTGCATCCTTTTACTGTATCTGTCTCTTCATGCTTTACAAACTTTTGTTAATCAATTTTTTTTTCCTTGCACATCATATAACCTATATAACTCTTACCCATCTTCATTTGTTGCTTTTTTATTTAACCTACAACTTTTTAAGTCTTCAGCTAATCGTTTCCTAGCATTTTAACCTATCCTCTATTTTAAAATAACTCATAACTTAATTGCAACCTTGCTTGAAGTTGCTTGCAACCTTGTTGGAAGTAAATTAGAGTTTAAAAATATATAAATATATGCCAATATTTAATAAATAGTAAATGTAAGTAAACAATTATAATATTTAAAAAATTATAATTTTTTTTCTAGCTCCGGCAATCAGCCCTTGCTAAATCTTATAATTTTGCCAGAGTTGGGTTTTTTGAAAAGTCTAATTTTTAGCTGGAGCTGGGGGTGGGGCCTCTACCAATGTAATATCTACCTATGGCATAAATGATTTGCTCCTACTTGTGGCTCACTCCTACCCATCTTCCCAGTTACTAACATCAATTTTGTATTTATGTAAAGTTATACTATCGGTTATTTTAAAAAATGTTTTTGGTTATTTGAACTGGTTTATTGCTTATTTAAAAAAGCAATGGGTAATTTTTTATTCGTAATTTAATATTTTCTTGTCACAAAAAAGCTTTTATATCGCTGTGATTTAGCAAAAGAATGTGTGTTACAGTATTTCCATGTAATGAGTTTTTATAAATTTCATTAAAGAAATTATGCTTTAACATTTTAAAATATAGTGCTACATCTTTGATGTATGTTAAATTTATGTTAAATATGATTTTTTTTATAAAAATAAATAATAGAACTTTTTAATTCTTTTTTTAATTTTTAATTGAACCTTTTAACTAACAGCATTTAATTGAAGATTTCTTTAACTCTGTAAAAAAAGGCTTAAATTAAATGTTTTTGTTGTCTCATGTAATTAAATATGCAATTAAATGGTATAGTGGTGCTTTAGCTTTGTAAACATGGAAATTAAAATAGCAAGTTAAAGAAACAACAAAAACAATAAACTTGATTTCCACTGGAAAGTACCTTGCCTAACTTTTCTCAACACAGTGGCATAGCAATGCATAATTTCCTAATGATTAGTACCATACATTTTGTTTTTGTCCCACTCAAGTACATTATTTTTTAACTGTTATTTATATTATATTAATGATGATGATGTTATTATATTATTCTAATGATGATGATGTAATTATTAATTATGATGATGACGATGATGACAGCTCTCGGAGTTAGGGTCAACATTCTACAATGCCAACTGTCAACCTAGAAGTGTTTGAGGTCAGCAAAATAGTTGCTGACCTTGCTTTTATGTTTTATGGTAAAACTTTTTATCAAATTTCTTTTTCCGACTTGATGCTGACTTCTAACAGATTAATGTCGGCAAATTATTGCCAACCTCATTTTTCCTAATTCGGAGGGCTGTGATTATGATGATCATAATGATGATATAGTTATGATGATGATGATTTAAATTATTATTTTTAGATATATCTGAAATATGCACAGCGCTTAAAAGTTATTATCTTACAAATTATGGGAATATTAATGAAATTCAACCACCATTAAAATCACCCGCAAATGTTAATCTAATGAATAAATTTGTTGATCTATGTATCATTGATGCAGTTAATACTCAAAGAGATACTATATATGTTGTTGAACGAAAGAAATTTCTGGAGAAGCAATTGCGTTATACACCCATTCCATATAATGAAATATTTATGAAAGAAAAATCTGTAACATTAATATCTGGAATAGCTGGTATTGGGAAAACATGGTTGCTTAGAAAATGCTTGCTTGATTGGTCAAACGATCTAATTTGGAAAAATGTTAAACTTGTGTTTTATTTGGAATGCAGGAGGCTCAATCAATATCAAAATATTTCTAATATTAATGAATTACTAAATGTTTTCTACAAAGACATTATAAATGATTTTAATATTAGTAATAATACTGCAGTGTTTATGATTGATGGATTAGATGAGTTTAAATATTTAAATGAATTAATAAATCACAGTTTGAGTTGTAATTATCCAGTTGTTAATGCTTTAAAAGAATTTCAAAAATACAAATATGTAATTGCTGGTAGAGTTTATGCAATTGATCAATACCAAAGTATATCTACTGAGCATAGTGACAAGTTAACCGTTCAAATAATGGGATTTAATGAAAATGGAATAAATAATTACATAGAACATAATGTTTTAGAAGAAAGAAAAGATGTTGTGAAAGCAACATTAAAGCAATCTCCAATCGCAAAGTCCATGTCATCTGTTCCATTTTATTTATCTTCTATGTGTAAGATTATTAGTGACTCAAAAAATGTAGATTTAAATTCTTTTTTAACAATGACAGATTTGTATGCAAATATTTTTTTATACTTTTTGCAAAAACACATCTTCAAAAACAATGAATTGATTTATCAGATAATGGAAAACAATTTCAATAAAAAATATGTTTTAAATATTTGTAGAATTGCATATCAATTGTTTGTTGAAAATAAAGTAATTTTTTCTAAAGAAGATATTCAAACTTTTTTCATTGACTTTGATGAAAATAATGACAATTTTTTTGGATTTATAGAAAGGATTGAAACGAATCTAGGTTATTACTATCAATTTGCACATCTAACAATAATGGAGTTTTGTGCATCTGTATATGCATATAATTGTTTAAGTAGTGAAGAGATTATGGCTGATAAAAGGTTGGAGAGATGTTTATCAATGATTTGTGGATTAACCAATAAAAACAAAAATAGTTTATTAAAATTTCTTGTTAATCTGATTCCTTCAAAGCAATCTCAAGAATCTTTATTTTTGTTTTCTATTTTAGGTAAGTCCTTAGTGCTTCATTGCATTGTTATAAGTCATTTTAAATAAAGATACAGGTGTTTAAAGTATATAAATAATATAGAAATTATATTAAATGTGTTTTCTGCTAATAAAATTTTATTTTCCTAGTTTAATAAATTTAAAATTTCATTAAAAGGTTGAATTTATTTAAATCAAAAGTTCATCTAACATTATTTAGATAAGTTTTTGACATAATTTGTTTTATCATTATTTCTCTAAATGATTGACTCTATTCTTTTATATTTAGTATGTTTAACAATATTTGGATTTCTCAAAATAATAGACTATTCTTTTTTTGGTATAATCAAATATAATTAGTTTTTCATAATTTATAGTTTTTTAGAAGATTTTTTTTTTAGGAAATAAAATATCTAAAAATACCTAAGTTGTTTGTCTATAAGTCTATATCTGCATATACTGTTTCTTTAAATATTTTTCATAAAGTTTGGAGTATAAAATGAAGCATGAATAAAATGCTTTTATATTTCATGAATAAAATATTGATTTTCATCATAACATAAATTAATTTTTAATAAAGTAACCAATTGCCTCGAAAGACAAGTTTAAGGCATTCCTTTAACAACTATTATGTCTTTAAAAGTCATTATTTAAAAGGCCAAAAAAATACAGTAAGGATGTATGTTTTAGGCAAATGTCCTAGTTGTTTGTTTTTCAGAAACATTCTTCTGTAATTTTTTTCTGCTGATTTTGCCTCTCACTGAATGTTTATTTTGGGTAGTTATGCTGAGTGCACCTTCTGTAAACTTAGGGGTTGTCCATAAAGTATGTAGGCCAAAAATTTTGAAATAGGACACCACCTTCACCCTGTTGCCATGCATACTTTTAAGTCCCCACCCTTCTCAAAAAGTAGGTACGTTTTTCAAAAACCTTCCCCCCTGAATTTTTTTTTTCATTTAAAAAGTTATTGAAAAATAAAAGTGAAGGAGTTATCTTAGATACTTTATACGACCTCAAAGCCCTTTGTTTGCAGCACAGGATCCCAATTTAAAAAAGGTCTTCAAATATATATAAATTTATCAATATGTTCACCTCGCCGAGAGGTTAATGTTAAGTACTTAGTCGGCAGAGATCAATTCCTGGTAATGTCCTGTTATACCTTTTTTTTTTAAATAATGAATTAAATAAAAGTAAACTATACTTAATACTCCTTAGTATTAAGTATAGTTTATTTCATACAAAATACACCTTACTTAGTGCCAGTATATAAGGGGTGGCATGTGTGCATGGGCGCCTGCATGATTATTTGATGTTCTAGATAGGACACTTTCACACATTGTGCAAACTCCAAACTTAAGGTGGTAGTACCCCAAAAAACTTAGAGATTTAAAAAAATCAGACATTTTCTTCTATATTATTATTTTCTTCTTGAAAAATACAAGTCCAATTTATATACTTTTTTTGTGTGCTTATGACTAAATTGTTCCTTAAGAACTGTTGTTGGTTTTTGATCTAATATCTATAAATTGAAGCCTCATATTCGTTTCTGTAAGATATAGATAATTACCCTTTTACAAAATTTTCTTTGATTGATGGAAGTTTTTGATTAGTTGTCTGATAAATGGGTTCAAAAAGAAAAGGTTCTCCTGCTCATGAAAACCGGTAGATCACACATAACTGCAAGATCAATCATAAGGGTAGCTCAGTTTTTCCATAAAGGTTCAAATTCATGGTGTAAGTATCATTCCGACCAGGAAAATTACAAATCAAAGTGTATTCCAAAAACTATATTTGAGCTCATTAAACCAATTTTTTCTTACAAAGATCTTGATGAATTGCTCAAGAAATGTTTGCATGGCCAAACTCAAAATGTCAATGAATCGCTAAATGGGATGGTTTGGACTTGCGCACCCAAAAGAATACATGTGTAAAGAACAGTTGTTGAAATTGCTTTTTTTAATAGCTAAGAGCTATTAAAAAAAGCTTTATTGACCAACATAGCAAAGCAGAAGGTGTTACATACAACAGTGCTGGTTTTTAGTAGGTTTTATTGTGTAAAAAACTTTAGTATTTTTTTAAATTGCCTATTTCTAGGATTCACTTTTTGTGCATCTTTTAATTTTTTAACAAAGATAACTTTTTAACCTCTTATTGGAATTTTTTCAAATTTTAGCAATTATTCTTGAGTGTATTTTGATGTGCTGAACCAAAGAAAATTAACTTTTTTTTTTATATTAAAGTATTAAAATTTAAAATTTAGCAAGCTGTACTTATACTTTTTTCTTTTTATTGATAAAATTTAATGATTTTAAAGTTATTAAATGTTGTTTATTGAATAATTTTTAATTCAGCACATTTTTTGAACATATATAAAACTGCTTATAAAGTTTGGTTTGTAGAACATGTATGGTTCTCATGATATTCTTGTTAAAAAAAGGTCCATTTTTTTGCCTAAAATTAGCTAATTTATGCGCATAATTATTGAGCAGGGGGGTAGAAAAAATTAATTTTGTTACTTTTTGAAATGATTTAATCTAACACTTCAGAAAAATTTAAATGTTACCATATGATATCAAGTTTTGAATTTTGTTCCTCTTTAAGGGTACTACCACCTTAGGTATGTTCACTTGTCCCCCCCCCCCCTCTCCTTGCCCAAACGAGAGGGCACTAATGTAGTAAAATTTTCAACTTTAATATCTACAACTAAATTTAAATTTATTGACAGATTTTAAATTTCGTTGAAAAATATTGTAAATTACAAAAGTTATGACCATGCAAAATTTACAGCCCCTCTTTTTTTTGGGGAGGGGGTTAAGTAGGAAAAAAAAATTTTTATAATCATTACAATAACTATTACATTAGAATCCTTTTCAAAGTCCTAATGATTTTTAATGACTCTAAAAAATCTTTATGACTTTTCAAAATCCTAATGACTTTTAATGTCTCTAAAAATCCTTATGACTATTTAAAATCCTAATGATTTTTAATGTCTCTAAAAATCCTTATGACTTTTAAAAGTCCTAATGACTTTTAATGTCTCTAAAAATCCTTATGACTTTTCAAAATCCCAATGATTTTTAATGACTCTGAAAATCCTTATGACTTTTCAAAATCCTAATGATTTTTAATGACTCTAAAAATCCTTATGACTTTCAAAATCCTAATGATTTTTAATGACTCAGGAAATCCTTATGACTTTTCAAAACCTAAAGACTTTTAATGACTCTAAAAATCCTCATGACTTTTAAAAACTAAATTAATAAAATTTGCCACACTGCCCGACATCATAAATATTATTTATTTTATAATATTTTGTTGCTGTTTTTTTTTAGAATTAGAATACTGATTTAAAAAGAAAAAAAAGGGTTTTTTTTAAAAAAAAGAATGGTTAAACAAAGACATTTACCCTCATTTTGACTCTTGGCTAATTAAAGGGAAAGATAATATCAGCTTAAATGCAAATTATGCCATGAAATAATTAAAACTTTTGAACATGGGTATTCAAGCACTAAAAAGTCATAAGTAAGGAAAAAAACATATTTAAGTTGTAAGCAAGTTCTTCTGTTTTTTTTTTAAATCGTCAGCTAATAGAAATAATAATTAACCTAATTCAGTAGGTGTTCTAGTTTAAAAATAATTGATAGTTTCTCAACAGTACACATTATAAAGCAACAATCTTTGGAACTCATTGTATCAAATTCAAAGAACTTATAAGGGCATTAAATTGTTGCTTAAATAAAGTTTCTAACTTTTTTTTTTTTTTTTTTTTACATTTTCGCTTCCAACAAGGTAGAAAGTAACCACTATAGGAGCTGGAAGTTGAAAACTGGAAGAGAAAAGATGAAGAGATAATGATTGTAGAGCAAGATAACGATTGATAGACAACTTAAAAGATTGCAAAATATATGAATCAGGAAACCAAGAAGAAGGAAGCGAATTCCAAAGAACTGATGTTCGAAGAAAAAAGCTAGACAAATAAGAGTTTTTGGAGCACATAGGAACAGTCACAGAAAAGGATACAATTGAATGACAAGTAACATGAGAATATATTTTACAAGATGGCACAAGAGACGCTAGCTGTTTAGAGCAGTGCCTATTATAGTATTTGTAGAAAAGAGAAAGAGAAGCAACATTACGACGATGTGATAATGGTTGGAGGTTGGCTACAAGAGCAGGTGTAACTATGTTTACAATGCAGTTTTGCACCTTGTCTAAAAGAGAAAGGGCATCATTAGAAGATAGCCCCCAGATATTGTAACAGTATTCCTTACAAGGGCGGATTTAAGGTTTATAGAGATAAATAGAATCTGGAGTAAGAAAGTGTCCAGCACGGAAAAGAGATGCAACCTTAGCAGATGTTAATTTTGCAATGGATTTGATATACATTTTCCAAGCAAAGATCGGAAGTATGAGTTAATCCTAGAAGATGAAGGGTAGATGATGATAGAGGAAGATCTAAGTTATTGAAAATAACCATTGGCTGAAAAATATTGGGTTTTATCTGAATTAAAGTTCACCAGCCACTGTTAGCCCCATGCTGTAGCAGAACTGAGATTTTCAAGCTCAAATACCCCCTGCAAGCAATCAGAGAATTATCTGGAAGGTTGGTAATGTATATTAAAAAGAGTACAGGGCCAAGGATTGAATCTTGAGGAACTCTTGAAGTTACATGATATGAAGAAGAGTGCTGTCCATTGAGGACAACTTTTATACTACGATTGGTAAGGAAAGATTCAATAATCTTAAAGATGTTAACTGATAAATCGTAAGAAGAAAGCTTATGGAGCAGACCAGCATGCCAAACATTATCAAAAGCTTTAGAAATGTCAAGAGCAATGGCCTTTAGAAATGTAAAGAGCGATAGCCTCTCCACCTCTATCTAATGCACAATAAAACCTATCGGTTATTAATATTAGCAAACCAGCTGTAGAACGAGAAGATTGAAATCCATATTGATGATCAGAAAGTAAGTTATAGAATCAAGATGAGAGATTAAGTGTTGGTTAATTAAAGATTCAAAAACCTTGTTTATGATAGGAAGAAGACTAATGGGACAATTGTTAGACAAGTCAGAGTGCTCTCCAGAATTTTTAAAAATAGGGAAAGCAAATGTTGCTTTCCAGCATGCCAAAAAACAAGATTCAGATAAACGCTTGTTAAATATTTTTGAAATTATAGATAACATCTCCGGAGAACACATCTGCAAGACTGTACACAAGCTGTAGAAGAGTCTAAGCAGGAAATCCCTTTTGATGCAGAAGCTGGAGGGATACAAATTTCAAACAAAGATGCAACGAATTTGTTCCGATTTGTTTCCTGAATGTGAGATTGCTAAATGTTTCCAGATGGGACCAAATAAAGTTGGGTATAGGATTGCTCACGGTCTTTAGCCTTATTTTAAAGCTTTACTTAAACAACTGAGCCTGTCTCCTTGGCTTGTCATGTGCTTCGATGAATCTCTCAACAAGAAAACTCAAACTTGTCAAATGGATTTACTCATCCGATATTGTAATGATGAAAAAGTTTAAGTGTGCCAGTCTTGATTTGCTGAATCATTTTAATGAAAAGGTAAGTGATTTTAATATCAGCAAGATTATTCAGGCTTCTATGGATTGACCACCAAGTGTCAATCCATAGAATCTAAACTTATTGACATAGGCTGCTGTTCCCTACAAATAATTCATGGTGCTTTTAAAACAGGAGAAGAATCAACTGATTTAATATTGAAATAACTTTCAAATGCTACTTAACCTTATTTCATGATTCTCCTGCAAGAAGAAGTGACTTTATCAGGATCATTAAAGGCTCTATGTTCCCGCTTTCTTTTTGTGCAACCAGATGGGTTGAAGACAAAAAGGTAGCAGAAAGATTAATTAGTGTTTGGCCTTCTATTATAAAAATTACTTTTTATTGGGAAGCTCTGCTTAAAAGTAAACAGCCATCTTGCAAATCATATAAGTTTGTTGTAAATGCTGTTTTTCCCTTGTAAGATTCCAGTTCTATAGCTACCGGGCAAATCATTTCTGAGGCTCTTTCAGACATTTTTGAACTGTTTCTGATGCTCTATCAGACAGACGCTCCAATGTTACTTCACATAAATGGTAATCTTGTGCAGTTAATGTTGCCAGACGTCCAGCTTTTATCGTCAAGAATACAGCCCCAAATCTGTATAAATAAATTTTTTTACTGTGTTCTCCTTTGTAAAAATCGGACATTAGCCAACCCTATGTGCAGTTGATTAAGAGTATTCTTAAGATGTTCATTAAATCTGAAACTATTGAGACTTGCTCAAAACTTACCAAAATTGATCTGCAAAATTAAAAGAACCATTTGAATCCCAGTAAAATTAATATTGGGTTTGCTCCTGAATTATGACTGTCAAAGCTCAGAAAGATGCAGTTATTTTGAAGAATATTAAAGAGTTTAAAATTTAATGCATTCATGTTTAAATTTCAGCTGCTGAAAAGTTATTTTGCTTCTCATTTTACCTTAATCTTTATAAAAATTTTAACCAACTCCACATAGTTTTCAGCTTTGTGATTTTGGTTATGTTCAGGGCATCATATTCTTTGATCTTCATGATCTGTGGTTTGACTCAGACAGTAGCTCTAATCAAAGCTTCAGATAGCTTCCGAAAAAAATCTTGGTGAAGCCTATGAAGCCTTGATGTGCAATGGTGGCAGCACTTTCTGAGGTTCTATCAGCAGCTCCCACTTCCCTCTGCACTTGCCCACAGAAACTCAGTCTGTTGTCAGTTACTTGGTTGGTTGCAGTCAGCTCTTTCTGTGGTAGTGGGCTTTAGTGTCACTTCTGTCCGAGAGACGATGGAATGGTTAAATAGATACAAAAAGCCTTGAAGATCCAATAGAATAATACTATTTATTAGTCTTTGATGACCTTCTATCTTTAGTCATCATACATCAAGGCTAGTGATAGGCGGAAATTCTAATTCAGTATTGGTTTTAGCCAAAATTTTAATTTGAATCTGGGTGGGCATTAAAAAACTTGCTCAATAAAACCCAATAGAACCCTTCAAGAAAAACCCAATTAAACCTGGGCAATCTGGTTTTTTCTTGAGATTTTTGAAAATATACGCATATTATAGTTGCAAGCTATAAAGGGAAAGCTTCAATTCAAACACAATATTATTTTTAATAAAAAAAATGTTCACAATGTTTTTGAAACCAAACAAATTTGATTCATTTAATTTTTTAAGTTTTTTAAGAATAAATACACTTTGATTAGAATGACAACATTTTTAATATATATTTTATACAAAAATCAACTATTTATTTTTGATACTGTCAATATATTTGCACATATATTTTCGCCTTTTCGCTTCCTAATATATTTCCAACTTTTGACCAGATGAAACCAAATGAAGAAAATATTCTTTATATTGATCCTGAGCTAGCAGGGCATGTTTGAAGTTTAGAAATAAATTTTCAAAATCCTTCAGGCAATTTTTTCTGAAATGAAATCATTTCTAATGAAATCATTTCTCTGGTTCATGATAGACCACTAATCACTAGACAATATTGTTGATATAACTTGATTGCATAACATCCTTGTCGAATACTCATCATAATCTATAAGTTTAAGCAAAATCAACTTCAAATTTAAAATCAGGGTAACGGTTGTAAAGCCATTATTCAGCCTCATCTTTAATTTCAATCAGCAGGTTTTAAACTATGAAAATAAAATTAAATTCCGATAAGCATATTGTTGTTAAAATAAATTTCTTTTGATTTTTAATGCAAAACTTATTTTTACCCAAAAAGCAAGTATTGGTTATGTATGCAAGAAAATGGATACTTGTCATAGCATCACTACATCTCTTCTTGATAACTCTGTGGTAATGACTTTGTTCAGGGTTGTTCAGATGTGAGAGCCACAACTCAATTCGTTTGAATAGCTGACAGCTGTCACTTTGCATCTAAAAAATGTTTTTTTATTTATTTAATCATCATAATTTTTTTATTATTTTTTCTTTACACCTATAAAGTCTTATATATTATTAAAATCTTTAATAAAAATAAATTAAGTACTTAGTCTTAAACAACACCAAATATTTTGAGTTGGGTTTGAAGACTGTTAGCTTATCTAAATATTGCTCGATTTCCAATAATTGTTTTAATTTTGATAGTTATATCATGACTATCTACTATTTCTACATAAATTGGATAGTTTTTTTTATGTATGTTTATATGCAAATTTATTAATACTAATACCAAATCTTTCAGATTTGTGTATTAGTATTAATAAATTTACAGTTAAGATATTTGTTTGTTCCGCAAGAAGAACGAATGTCCTCCATCAACTTTACAGCTCTCTCGGCTACTATGTTGGATCGAGGCACATCAAGCACTGATGGTTCCTTCTTCCAGTGGGTAAAGAAGCATTTCACAGCTTTGGAACACCTAAGTTGGGATATTGCTGACAGCAGGTCTTCATAAGTCGCCTCTGCATAGTGCTGGTTTGAAAACCAGGCCCGCGACCATGTAGTTGCAACGAAATTGCAAGTCATCCTCAGCTGTTCTCGCCAGTTTGAAAGAATGAAAAATGCAATAAGCGCAAAAATGCCTCTTGAGTTCCACCTGGCACTGTGCAGTGATGGCAGCTTGTGCCATTTGATACGAGGCCATTTTTCCTCATTTTTGTAAAACTTGTATGCTTCACAAAGCTGAAAAAGAAATTTAAAGTCATATCTCTAGCCAAGGTTCTGCTACCACTGCTGTGCCCTTGTAGGCATTTTTTAAATCATCATAATGCTCCATAATCTCATCAATAAATTTGTAGTTAATGTTAGGCGACTGTGACTGCATAGGAAAAAAGAAATCCAACACATGTCGTAGAACAAGATCAAGAATGTGGTGTTGGCAGCCAATGTATTGAGGTTCATCAAATCCCTTGTCTCGAAATGTTTTCTGAAGCTTGGCTACAACTCCATTCTTGCCACCAGTATTTACAGCTGTTGTGTCAGAGATGATCATCTGAATACTGTTCCATGCATTGTAATCATCAAGTAGGTCCTGTAGTACTTTATATATGTTTGCAGAGGATCCACTGTCACAAACCAAAATGCCAAGTTTTAATGTTATTTTGTCATTTTTCAAGCACACAACTTGGTACTCAGTCTTGTCAATTTTCTTACCATCAAAATGCAAAGAAAATTTCTCTTCAGAGATCAGTTCCATGAGGCGGTTCTTAACTTGTTCTGCATCTCTGATTGTTCGACGCCAGACTCCAGACTGTGATGGAGTTGGGACACCAACTCCATCCTCAGCCAGACTTTGAAGCACCCGTGACGTTTTTCTGGTTGACAAAGAGTGACTAGACACTAGTTTGGCAGCAGACTTAGTTGACTGGCGTGCTGCATGCTTTCTGGGAGATTCTCCTGGAACTGCCTCTGAGTCACCACTCCTGCTTCTTTCCTCAGAATCCTCACTATCGCAGGAAAGTGGTACAGGGATAACCGCTTAGTTTGTTGAGGGTTCTGATGTGCTTTTGGCCCTTTTTGGATGGATTGTTGACATAGGAGCCACTTTCGTATTTGTATATCCCACCCTGCCATCTTATTCAATTTGTACTTTGTACAGTTGTTTGTCCTCACTACAAAGCCAATTTCCATCTGGTTTTGTTATATCGAACAGATAAGTAAGATTTTCGTCAAATACTGCATTTGGTCGCTTTCTGTGTTTTTCGAATGATGTGATAAGTTTGTCAACTTTAGCAGGCACTTGTTGTTTGGAAAGAACAGGAAAATTAAACTTCTGCCGAAGATTCATCAATTCCTCTGATATTTTTGTTAGTCGATCATGTTGTCCTTTCAATTCATCAAAGAGTCCCAAGAATCTTCCAACGATATCTCTGTTGGAAGGCACTTTACACAATTTGTTGCTCATATCCTGTTTTACCTATGGTATATTAGGACGGCACTTTGTGCTTGATTTCAAATTTTGTGTCCACATTTCACCAGCTGCTTCCACTGCTGATTTTGACTTTTTACTTTTAAAGAACATATTTTCAAAAAGAAGCACTAAACAGCAGATCTTGCAAATTAATACCGCAAATAAACAAAAATTGTTTGAATGATATGAACAACTATGCAATATACAATATTATATATTTACAGTTTTAAAAATCAAAGTCAAGCATAAGGTAGTAAGAACTGGGAATAAAATCAAGTGAAAAATTGAAAAAGTTAAAAGTGGTGAGGTGCTAGGTGCGGGAGGTTTTTTTGTGATCAATTTAAACCTCAAAACAGTGATCTATTGGTAAAAGTTCATCAAATGCAACATCAGGAAAATTAAAATTTTGAAAAAAATTTCTTTATCATATACCTAATATATATATATATATATATATATATATATATATATATATACACATATATATATATATATATATATATATATATATATATATATATATATATATATATATATATATATATATATATATATATATATATATATATATTAGGGGTATTCAAAAAAAGTGAATTTTCATATCTAAAAAACCATAACCCCTAAATTTGGGGCAAATGTATAAAAAATGAGCCTCGAACAGTTTGAGCGCTGTCTGATCACTTTCTACCCCCCCCCCCCCCCTCAAGTTAAAAATTTAGGCGAAAATTGACCGAAAAATGGTAATTTTCGGGCGCCTTGAGGGAGGGGTAATTTTTTTTTTTTTTCACATTTTTTTTTTTCTGCTATCTGTAGATAGGCCTCTAGTTTTGTTTAAAAATATATGGTTTTTTTCCTACTTCTCAAAAATCGATGTTTGGTGGTACTGAAAATCATAAAAATCAGAATTTTTGTAGTTAAAGTTGGATTTATATATATATATATATATATATATATATATATATATATATATATATATATATATATATATATATATATATATATATTTATTTATTTATGAGCCTTGTGTGTATTTCTTCATTTTGCCAGAAAGAATGATCAGTTGTTGGTTGTGACCTCAGCAATGTTGTTTATCTATATTAAAAAAAACACTATTTATCTATATTGAAAAATCAAAATGAGCAAGAATAAATAAAATTATAAATTTATATTCAAGTTTTATAACAGAAAAAAAATTTACAAATCTAATAATAATCAAGTTTAACTCTTTATCTTTTTCGCATCACACCAAGTCCATCATTAAACTTAATCTTTGAAATTATACCGGATTTTTGTTCTTGTGATCTGAATACAGATCGAACTTTGTCCACAGTTAGCAATCTGTTGTGCTTTTCAGTTTCATCAGAATATCTATGAATATACTGCCCCATCATACCTATTGACCGTTCTGAATGGTCAATAGGTATGATGGGGCAAAAATCAAAGTTTCAGCATATTTTTGAAAACTTTTGAAGCATGACTGAGTATGCCAATAGTTTGGTGGAAGTGAGAGCCAGTCTTGAACTCGTTGCTTATCAAACCCAATCATGTCAAAAATCAGGTATGAAAAGACATCAACCAAGGCAGACAAGGATGGTGGTTTTTTCCCAATTTTTTTATTCATTTTATAAATTTCCTTGATATCTTGCTTTACTTTATTCTCAGGCTTATAATAGTCAGAGCTAGTCATATCAAATGACAGAATTGCTGATGCAATTTTTGCCTTCTCCTCTGATGCTAACTCATCATCTAGCAAAGCTAAAGGTATCATTGTTGAATCCAAATACCAACAGTGTTTATACTGAGACTTTGATACAGCATCGACAGCTATTGGGTTTGTACATACCTTCTTGTACAGATGCATTTGATGTATGGCTGTAATGTCAAGAAAAGGAGCAAACAATAAATTCTGTAATAAGCTTAATTTCAATTTTCAGTTTATCATTTTCCTGAACAAACGTAAGTTGGTTGGATAAAAGCCGAAGCTTTAGATAGTAAATTGCTTTTCCTAAAAATCTTGCATGATGAATAGCACCAGTTTTTCTTACTTTATATGTTATAGGGGATAAGTATGTGACAACTAATTCTGCAAGCTCACTTCTATCATCTCTATAATACCTGGTTTACTAATGTATGCTTTGCAAAATGTTAATGACTTCATAGCTGCCTTTTCTAAAAAACTGCTTTTAACCTTATTCCAATCAAACCATAACAGTAGAACTGAATTATAGTTAAAATTATGTTCTTCAAAAATATTTTTAAGCTTTTTGAAAAGTGGATTATCAGGTCCACTAGTTTCTTCATTGGTCACTAATTTCCAAAAGTGAAACATTCTTAATTCAGTCACATGATGCTTACATGCTATTTGGAGGAGATACTTATCCAGTTCTTGAGATATTCTGGAAACTGATCCTTTATTCGTCCAAGTGTTGGATGATGTTGTATCAAAGCATATTCCTCTAGTTTTTGACGTAAGTTGATATTCCTTAATTAAGTTCATTACACCTAAGAACTGAACATTTTCTTTTTTCATTTTTCTATATGCGGTAGGCTGACTGCTTTTAACTTCTTTAAGATCAACACCTGATTGATATAGAATTGCATTTGTTACCTTCTGTAAAACATTTAGTGATATATCACAGGCTGTAGCAGTAAGTGAAACATTACCAGCAAAACCATCTTTTGGAATTTTTGCAATTACTGTGTCTGGGTTTTCAGAGACTTCTATATGATACCAATCACCTGGCTCGAAATCAGATTCAATTGAAGAATCATCGCTTAAAATTGTGTCTATAAGTTCAACGTTGGGTACATCATCTCTCAAAATCTTAGGCTGTAAACGATTTTTCTTCCTGATGCTTTCTTTTGCCTAATTAACAGAAAAAATGTAGTTTTAGTTTTTAATTTTAAAATTAGTGGAAAAAAGAATTAACAGAGCTTGAGAAAGAGCTAAAGTAATTAATTAAAAGTATTGAATACCTTTTTTCTATATTTAATATCCTCTGAACCAATAACAAACTTTCTTTCATTTTCCTGATCTTCAAGAAATTTTAGATCTTCAATCTTGTCTTTTAGTGATCTTTTTTTATCTTTACTGATTGTGTCTTTGAGATTAGAATTACCAGCCCAAAAAAGTTTTTTTATTTCAATCTCTAACTCGTTTTGTTTAGCCAAATCACCACTATTTCCCCTTTTTGCATTTTTTTTCAAGTTGGAATAGGACTTATGCAATTTAAAAAGTTTTTTAACTAAACTTAAATCAGTTAACACATCAAATCCAGCTTTAATCCAGGGTCTCTTGATTTTAGACAAAACACATTCACAACAACTCTCCGAACATCTAGAAAAATTTTTTTTAGGGGGACAAGCAATAATACTTGATATTGATACAGATCGACATTGTTGGTTATATATTAAATGTTGAAGTATATCCAAGCCTGTTGGAAGTTGTATATCTAAATAGAAAAATTTATATTTTATAAATAAAATAAATTTTTTAGCAACTAATGACTCATTATAATTCCAATATTAATAAAAATGTTTATACCTGATATAGCTGGTTTTGCCTCTTTTATAATAAAAAGTTCCTTTTCCATTGACCTAAGTTGTGCTTCACTCATTTTTAATGTTTATTGTATGTACTAATCTGTATTTATTAGAAAAATTCAAAGTTTTAAACTATCAGAATTTACACGAAAATATATGTATATAACATTAGGCATAACAGAAAATATATTTTAAAAAATACCAATTTTCATGATTTTCAATATCACCAAACATATATTTTTAAACAAAAATATAGGCCTATATATATATATATATATATAGCAGAAAAAAAAAATTTGAAAAAAAAAAAAAATTGCCCCTCCCTCAAGATGCCCAAAAACGACCACTTTTCGGTCAATTTTCCCCTAAATTATTAGCTTAAGGGGGGGTCAAAAGTGAACGGACAGCGCTCAAACTTTGTGAGGCTCATTTTTTATATATTTGCCCCAAATTTAGGAGGTATGGTTTTTTAGACTTGAAAATTCACTTTTTTTGAATACCCCTAATATATATATATATATATATACAATACTGTTGAGATTTAACACCATGTTCAATCTTTTACAGATAAAACAAGAAAATTAGCTTTAAATAAGATGAGATTCTTAACATCCGCTGTTTCAATTGGTAATTTGTTCCAGAATTTGACTGTTTGATTTGTAAAAAAAACTCTCACGATTTCGATTTAAATATTCCTTATCTGTAAATAAATGATGTTTGTTACCTGAATGTATAAAGATGGACCTGAAAATTTAAAAGAGCATGGATGTTGAGGGGGTATTTTACAAGTTATTTTTTCTAAATCACTAGCTGATTGGACCCATAAAAATATGGGTCTTTGTAAGTCTATTGCTCATTGACCTTTTTCCTTTTTCCGAGCTTTCAGGACCTACAAAATATGGTTCTTTATAAAAGCAACCATTTTTATACTTTTTTATTCCACACCGATCATTTCTTTATCTATTCTTTGTTACCTTTTCCACATACATAGAGCCTATAAGAAATTTAAAAGTAGGTTGTTTTTTTTCTTAACGCATATTATTAATAGCTCATTGATATAGTACGTTGTCATCAGTGTTGTTTTTGTAGATTTGAGACCTCTCCATATTGTAATAAGTTTTATATTTTTTGTGGTTTCAAAAGAAATGCCGAAGAGCTTTGTAAAATAAAAAAAAGTTTTATTTACACATTTATAAACAAAACACAGCAATTTTCAATAGTTTTTAATTCTATTCAAGTCAATATTGAACAAATATGTCATCTGATAAATCTAAAAAAAGTAATCAAGTTAAAAAAAGGAAAAAATACACCACATTAACTGGAAATCAATTTATTTATTCATAATAACAAAACCAAAAAAAAATATAAAAAACTTTACAAAAAAAATTCAACTACAGCTGCATCATAAATTGACAGTTTAGATTAACCAAATACAAAAATACTAATTTTCTCACAACTCTCTCTCCTAATATTGTACATTCTACAGGATCCACACTCCCTATTAAAAAAAAAAAAGGGTTGAGCAATATGCTAAAAAAGCATGGTAATATTTATCTAAAATGAAAAAAAATGAAATTAAAAATTAAAAAAAGTAAAAACATAACATATCATCACTACAAACTAATTTACCTTTTGCTAATGTTTTTTTCTAGAGCATTGTTAAAAATAATCAAAATCTAAAACAAAAGACATTTATTGCAAAGACACAAAAGAACAAACACTTATAAGCAATCAATGCAAACAAATTTTGTAATTTGACCAAAAAATAAAATTATTTTTACTTTGATTGCGACAAACTAATTTCTTTTTAACTTTTATACCTAATATATTAATATTTATATTAATATAATATATTAATATAATATATTAGCTATAAAATAATATATTAATTTTTATAGCTAATATAAATATTAGCGAATGATCAACATAGTAAATTTAAAAAAAAATTAATATTTACTAAGTTAAAACCATACTAACATTTGAACATTTGAACAAAGTAAATTTACAATTATGATTTATAAAGTACTTGAATTATGATGTTAGCGCAATGATAGTTATTAGGAGAACTTAAGAAATAAAAAAGATAATAAAGATGAGGTAATCGTAGCAACAAAATAATGAAGGTAAAATTGTATAAACAAAAAAATAAATTAAAAAAAGCATATAGTAAAATGTTTATTTTTATTAGAAATAGGATCCTTTTAATTAAAAACATTAATATTTTCATAAACAGATAAAGACACATCATAAAGTGCATACACTGTAAAAAAAATTTTTCATTAAAAGTACTTATTAGATACCCCTACTTCCCTACATTGTTATTCCATTTTAAACATTTTGCACAAAATGTTGAATTAGAAACTAAAAAAAAACATATGTAAATTTTTTAAGAAATAAATTCAAAAGATTCTTTATAGGTAAATTTAACTTTATAAAATCTAACTATCACCATCAGAAGATAACATTGTAAGTAGTTAGATTCATATAAAATATGATTGAATATCCAACATAAAATTATTTAAAACCAATAAAAAATAAAAAGCAACTTGCTAGCTTTTAAAACATGGTCATCTTTAGCTTTTATATAATTAACAGCCTGTCAAGATACAATTTTAATACGTTACTTACAAAACATGCTTCATTAAAATATTAAAAAATTAAATTTTAGAAACTTTAAAAAAAGATTAAAATATTAAAAAGCGCATACTATTTATAAATAAAAGTATATTCAAAAATTATATTATTTATGACAATGATAATAGAAGATTGAAGGATATTTCATTTGCAGTGTCTCGTGCATTATCAGTTAAAATTATCCGAGTTGATTTTTTATTATTTTTAAAAATTTTGATTTAAATAAAATGGTGTATTGTAAATATAAAATTCAAATTTTCAATTATGTTCTTGATAAAAAACATATTTTTTAAACCCTCATTACTGTTTCAAAAAAGTAAGGTCCCCGCATGGCAAGTTAAAATCATCAGCTTACTTTTTAATTTTTGTTACTTAAAAAGCAAAACAAGACAACTTTATAGTTCTATAGATTTTATATATGTTATATACTTATTTTCCTTGCACAAACTCAACTTAGTTGTAGAAAACGTGTAATGTAAAACTAAAATGACATAAGTATCTCAATCATGACACATATGCAACAAACTTCCCCCCATTTTATGATATTTTCAGAATTTTCAGCTTTTTTAAAAAAATTTTTGTTTGTTAAAGATTATAATATCGTTATATATCTTTGTATAAAATCTCTATAAAACTTCAAGAGTATTTTGATTTGAAAATATGCAATATTTTCAAATACAAAATTCTCTTGAAGTTTAAAATGTTTGTTCACATTTTCTTATAAAACTAAGTGCTGCAACTCTTTCTCGCCATTACCTCGGTTGCAATGGCTGCCAAGGGTTTCGTGTCAAACATGCTCAAAGGGACACTACTACTATTAAATTTGCTAATAAGATTAAACCAGTTGTACATTTGTATGAGATCTCCTTGTATTCTTCATTATTTTAAAGATGTCAATTTCAATATTTTCTAGTCTTTCATTGTATAATAGATGATATAGCTCAGGTACAGATTTCATTACATGTTTTTGATTTTTTTCTAATATGTTTATATCTTTTTCAATAAAAGGACTCCATACCTGTATTACAAATCCTAAATGTGGGCGTATTTGACTACAATACAGCAATTTTATTAATTTACTATCTTTATACTAAAATGATTTACACATTATACCAAATTTATATTTTGCAATAGATGATGCAATTTTAATTTGTGGTTCCTATTTTAAGTCATTTAAAATTAATACGCCTGTGCATCCGTTTCATTATTAACTTCAGCTATTACTTTAAAATCATCTGCATACATAACAGTTGGTTTGTAAGTTGACTTGAAAGATCATTGATGTATATTAAAAATGCAATTGGACCAAGCACAGAACCTTGTGGTACACCGCTTACTATGTCCATACATGATGATACACTTTCTCCAAGTACAACTCTTTGCTTCTTATCAGTTAAAAAAGAAATTATCCACTTCAATGACAGATGTAAAGCCATATGCTTCAAGTTTTAGTGCTAATATACTATGTAAAACCAACTTAATACAATATATAAGTTTCCAGATTTTTATTTGAATAGTTAAAACATGTCTATTAACTATGTAGTATGCGTGCTTCTTTTGTATGTGCATGCGTGCTTCTTGTTTTTTAATAGTTAATCTTAAACTTTTATATATTTATTATACTTGCAGTTAATAATTCACAAATACAAAATATTATTTACTGTGGTTGTGGTTGAGATGTATTGTGAAAATACTTCTGCACTTCAACCACATGTTTAATGGCATCTGTGTGGGTTACTTCCTTTTCTAAAAGATTTAAATAATGTTCAAAACACCCATATAATAAAAGATTTGTATAAATTTCTATGTAAAAATCTCTTCTTTTTTTTTATCTTTTTTTCATTATTTGTTACCACAGTGAATATTTCATTGTGGGTTTCCTTAAGATCTTTAATGACATTACAAAAAGTATGTTACAATACTTAGTTGTTTTTTTATTTAATGCACAATCAGTCATGCATAAAGTTTAGACTTTAATCCATCATATGCACTGTAAGCAATAATCAGATCATTAGTAACACAACTCTATCCATCTCACATAATTGTTTTCTCATATTGGGTAAGTTAATCCAGTGCCGTGGCTAATGGATCAACTTACCCAATATGAGAACCCCTCTCTCCCCCTACTTCAAAAAAAAAAAACTTGTCATTACGGCCCTAATTTATTTTTTTAATTTCTATCATTACGCCTTAGTGTGTGTGTGCTCTTGTATGCTATTGGGGCATTTAGATACATGGAATGAATAACCATAATTAATATAACTAAAACCTTATTAAATAAAATTTCCAGTAAAAAAGTAAAGTCTGATTGATTGAATTTAGTTTAATAAATAGATAATTTAAAATTGATGATATTGAATAGAGTTTTTGGAGCCCACCAGTGCAATTGTCTAAGCTATGAGTGAGTATTTTGAAATAAAGAAAATAGACATAGAAAATAGGAAAAAACTAAGTTTGAAAGCTAACATGAAAAAGTTTTTTATAACAATTATTCTGTGACTTTGTACATAGCAAAATAACTTATTTATCCTTTCGATTAATAATGAGTATATAATAATTGCTGTTATAATAATAATGATTGCATCACTTTTTATTGCATAAAATATTACTCAATTTCCATGTTCTTTACTGGTTAGATTGATTTTAAAATCACATCACATTGACTCCTTTAGGTGTTTTTAGATAAAGTTATTTTTACTTTGGGTTTTTTTTTTAACCATTTTTGTTTTTTGTATGATGACATAAGATAAGAATAAATAATAATTTTAAAATCACCAGCTCTTTTAGATGTTTTTGGATAAAAAGTCATTCCATATGAAATCTGCTCAGAATGGTTTTAAATTTCAACTATCGCAGATTTTGTAATAAAATAAATCCTGCAATTTTTAGCTTGATTAACCAACCTGTCAAAAGTTATATTTGAATCAATATTAACTAAGAAATTTATATTTCCAAGAAATTTAAGTTTCTAGAACTCAATATAGATTTTTGACTTTATCTTGTAAATAAAAAAGATTATCACCCAAAATGGATTATTTGGGTAAAATACTATAACTATACAAAATTTCAAGCGATAACCTCTTTTATTTATAAAGTTATGGTTTGTCAAAAATCAACAAATTCTACTGTAAATTTCAGATATTCAAGTTTTGGTTATAAAATATTATTCATCCATTCATAACTTTTAGGCAGATCAAGTTCAAATTTTATGGATTATGTTTTGTTTGTTGTTGTTGTTTTTTTTATAAAATATGTGGGAAGTTGAAGTTTGAAGCAAATCTAAGGTGCTATCCTGGAGCCATTTGATATGGAATGACCCTAAAGTTATTTATTTTAGGTTTCTTTTTTTTTAATTTTTTTTATTTTAGGTATGCATATAAGAAACTTTTGTAAACAAATTTAAAGACGCATTTTTTTTTAAAAAAATGTAAAATTTTTATGAAATCTGTTCTAAAATTTATATAGCTGTATCTTTTGAGTATCAAAATTTATTTTGATGAAATCTACTTATAAATTATGATGAAAATGTTTTGATAAAAATTGATATTTGTTTATAAATATATATAATAAACATAAGAGACACAATTATGTTAGTGTTATTTTTTTCAGCAAGGTAATGTTTGGTTAGGATTTGTTTAAATCAGTTGCTAAATGATGTTTTCGATAAAACATCATACATTCTTTAAAAAAAGTATATTATTTTGTGTAGTTCATGCTTCTTTTAAAATTGTATGTTAATGATAAATAATTTCATTTGGATGATAATTTTACATAATGAGATTCCATTTTTAATTAACAAACTAAATGATAATAAACTATCGTACTCTTTGTTACCATAGAACATCTAAATCAGTGCATAAAAATCTTAACAAGACAATGGTTGACAACCTACTTTTTTGTTGTTTCGGTAAACAACTAAGAACATTTGTTATAATGTACACTATAAGTTGACATTTTTTATGTTAATTTACGATAAAAACTAAAGTTATTTATTTGACAACTTTTTTTGTTGTTGCAGTAAACAACTAAGAACCTTTGAGGAGTGTATTTGCAAAACCTGATAATTCACTTCTTTTTAATTCCGATATATTAATAAAAAAGTTTTTCAATTGGTTAAACTGATAAAAATCAGAAGATATAGTAGAAGGAATGTTTCAGACAAAAATTTAAAAATCATGCTATTTTTTATTTTATTTTAATTGAAAAATTAAAAACGTTTTATCTGGTTTTGTTTGTCAATTTTTTTTATCTGGTTTTGATTAGAAATTTATTTTTCTAACTGAATTAAAAAACAATTTTTTGAGGTAATCTTGACTAGTGACTATTTTAATAATAAAATGTTTAATTTAAATAGGGTAGGTTCAGCAACTGTTTTGCAGGTGGCGAGTTGTTTGGGGGCAGCAAAAAAAAAAATTATGTGACAAAAATGCTAGAAAAAAGAGTTTTTAGGATGGCATTTTTGTATTAAGTTTTTAGGATGGCAATTTTGTATTAAGTTGGCAAGAAGGGTAAAGCCCATATCAGACAGAGAGATGTAAAAACTCCTGGGCCATGTTTATATATTATATATATGTTTTCCATTTAGTAAATGGAATTCCATTCCAGTTAGTAAATGATGTATATCTTTGAGCTTTGCTTAACTAATAAAACGATTTTCCATTATATTTATTGGATTGAACGC
The DNA here is from genome assembly GCF_038396675.1 of Hydra vulgaris. NCBI lineage: Eukaryota > Metazoa > Cnidaria > Hydrozoa > Anthoathecata > Hydridae > Hydra > Hydra vulgaris. The sequence continues at coordinate 16,337,616 of NC_088921.1, read as the reverse complement.
ATGTTTCTTTCCTTTATTTTCTATGTTTGTTAACTTTTTACTTAAATATAAATCATTTAAATTGTAAAAATCCAACAAAAGGTTTATGACAAAATGGATGACATTTTCCAGTCTTTTACAAACTATTTTAAGTTAAGTCTGTTTTATAGTATTACAATGACTTAAAAAATTGCACAAAACCACTGGGCTCTAGTATTTCATTGTTTGCTTTCAGATCTTTTCAATCCAGTCAAATAATCTATCACATGGTAAAAAATTATATTTTATCACTGGAAAAACTTTCTTCATATGATTTGATGAATTAAACAGCCAAAATCATGTCATTGTTAACACAATATTGTTTTTATTTTGACCTCTACCTCCATTACTAACTAAACGAAGTGTGTCAAAATTATTAGTGAAATGCAATGATTTTGGCATAAGTATTGTTAGAAAATGAAACACTGCACTGGCAACATCATTTGATCCTCTACCTGATTGGATTTCTAACCAGGTGTAAGAGTTTAATTTGCTATTCAAATCATACAGGCCAAAATTATACAAGCTAAGTTGCCTTAAGTAAAGTGCTTCTTGTATCCTAACTCTTGTGAATTTTCAGCTCAATTAAATAATCAGCTTTTCCGATACAACTGCAATTTTTATTCATTGCCAAATGTGCAAGTATCAGAAGCAGGCGGTTCAAATGAAATGAAAAAAATTAAATTCACCAACAAATATTCTGTAAAATATTTTGTATACGAAATGTTTCTCATAAGAAATAAAAAATGTTTCTTATAAGAAATAAAAAATGTTTCTTATAAAAAATAGAAAATGTTTCTTATAAGAAATAAAAAGATCAATCAAAAGTGACTTTTAGAAGGTATTGTACAACTTGTTAATACTTTTTAAACATGTTTGAAGATAAAGTTTTCTTGAACATTTCTTGCGAGCATAATGACTTTCTGCAACTCAAAGACTTGAAGTGAAACTTCTTATGGCTTTGTTTAACATTGTTTTTTGTTCCTCGTCTGTTTCCATCACAAGTTTTTTTAGGTAATTCACCTGATAAATATTGGCAAGGTAACACACCATTAAATCATTTTCCCTGAATAGGAAATATTATTTGTCAGAAAAATTTCTTACAAACACAAATTTTTGAATGGTTTTGGTTGATGTAGTATTGTGTAGCAATTTTTCTACTTTTTTCATTTGTTGTTTAAGTATTTTTAGTTTTCCCTGTTTTGGTGTAAACAAGAATAATATTATCATGTTTTATCCTATTGCATGACTGAAACAATATATTTTTAAGTTTCCGAACATCTTCTTCTCTAATCTTCTTCTTCCAAAAAATGCTTGATCTGCCTCTGCCAACAAGTTGGCAGGGGTGGATCCAGCATTTTTTGGTCTTTAAGATAGCTAACTTCCAGACATGGAGCAAACTCCAAACGTTTATATGTTTATACTTATGTCAAATTAGGATGCTTTGCAAAAAAACTGCAATGATTTTGCCTGTGAGCTCTCACGTTTGCGGCAGGGGTGTGGGGCAAAAATTTTGATATTTTTTCCCAAGCTCCAATCATCGCAATCTCAAAGACCAAAAAATGCTGGATCCTCCCCTGCAAATTGGTAGCCATACAAGTTCTTTTCTGACCGAATATCTGCAAAAATATCTGATAAAAAGCAAACAAACTGAATTAAGAAATTTATACAGTAAATATATAGATTAATACTTGCTATAACAATATATAATATGTTATCAGTATACATATAAATTTATTTTTTTAACATTATATATTTTTTATAAATTTTAATTTATATTTTTAAAGCAGTGAAATTTTTTTGTTAATTCTCTACTGTTTTAGTTTTATTTATGAGTTATGTATAATTATTACTTTTAAAAATAGTTTGATAAATAAATAAATAGTTGGTGGCGTTAGAAAGACATGTTTTTTTTTACTCATCGAATAATTTTGAGTCATAGATGATAAATTATAGGGTCAAATTATTATATTTTAACCAATGTCCTGCGAGTCACCATCTTTGATTTTCCTGATTTTTACATATTGTTATGTGCATTATGTAGTTAGGTTAAATTCGAAATTTCAGACTTCCAAGTACAATGGTTGAGAAAATATAGCCTTAGAAACATGACATAGTGGCCCCCCTTACTGTAGCATTTTACTATTCACCCACAAGTCTTTACAGATAAGTTTTCTGATTAGCTAATATTGTCTGCAATAAGTGGGCAAAATTAGAATTAATATCTTTTAAAGTATATGAGGCAGATGGGTTTTTTTTTATAATAATGACAAACCATTATGAAAACTGAAGAAATTTATTGAAAAAAAATTTTTAAATACCTATTTAAGCACAATCAATCACCGTCAATTACAAAATAAGTTTAAATTCAGATTTATTTCAAATTCAAATTTAGATTCAGAAAAAGTAAAATAAAGAAACCAAGTAAAACAATGTTTATCTGTAAAAAATTTAAATTATTTGGTTGATTTGTCTTCTTCTCAACAAAACAAAGTTATAAAGTTATTAAAGGAGAAACCACAATCGTTATGTTATAACATTAATGACATTTAATTAACTTAATTAAGTTAATTACTTTTAACTTTACTTATAACATAATAAATATACGCTTAAGTTTTTTTCAACAAATTAGTTTTTTAAAAAGTTGTTTCAGCAAATTAGTTTTTTAAAAAGTTGTTTTAAAATGTGGTCCATACCGCATACAGACCACTGATTACCTATAATAAAATAGAATTTAAAGAAATAACAATTTCAATTTAAAATTAATTTAGATATTTAGATATTAAGTATCTAAATATCTAAATTAATTTAGAGACTTTCATTTGAACCATAATGAAGGTCTCTAAAAAGTTACTGCCCCCTTTATTTGTGCCCCTATCTTCTACAAAGACCAGATCAATGAGAGGGCAGCCAACCATATCTTTCTTTTTATTAAGAAATGGCCTAATATTAGTTGCACTCTTCAAATAGGCCAGCAGGCAGATTAGAGGGGCTCTGGTTTCTAGTAACGCATTCAACCACTGACAAATGAAAAAAAGAGTTATTTAAAAATGCATTTTTAGTGTGAATTTGACAAGTTTATAATGTTTGCATTTTCAGATAGTTAGGTCTAATGGTCTTATTCTTTGTTAATCTTCAATCAAAACAAAGTGTTAGAAAATTTGACTTTTTTGGCGAATGGATGTTTTGCTTTTCGATATATTTGAATTCTAAAGTGCTACAAGCTACCTATATTTTGCCCACTTATTGCAGACAGTAGTACCTAATCAGAAAACTTATCTATAAAGACTTGTGGATGAATAATAAAATGCTACAGTTAGTTTTATTTTGGCATATTTTAACATATTTAAGAATTTTTCTAAAGTTGAGGAGGTCATAATTTTTTTACTAATTAAATACAGGTTAATAAAAACCATTTTTTTAAAAAGAGAACTATCCAGAAAATAGTTCTAGAAAAAATGAGACACTTGTTGAAAGTGAGAAAAAAGTTATACAGCTCTAAAGTAGTTTGTTTTGACTATTTTTAAATCGAGGGGTGCCACCATGTCATGTTTCTAAATCTTTAATTTCTGAACCGTTTTACTTGGAAGTCTCAAGTTTCAAATATAAAGTATCTACATAATGCACATAACAATATGTAAGGATCAGAAAAATCAGAGATGGTGACTCACAAAGTTTTCATCAAATTGGTTGATATATAATGATTTGACCCAATATCACAAAAAAACATGTTAATTTAAGCTGAGAGAACAAAAAAAGGTAAAATGTATTAGAATGAAATGTTTTAAAATTTTGTAAAATTTTAAAACATTTGAGGTTTAATAATTATTTTTAAAAGTATAAACGGCTAGTATTAACATTTTTTATTTTTCTTATTTTGGGAATTTCATTATAATAAACGACAAACTGCGTCCGAAAAAAGTTCAATCAACGAATTAGTATCGCCCAAAGTTGTTTTAAATATTTACTTTAGGCAAACATAAAACAATAAATTTAAATTATCCTTAAATTTAAAATTTGCTTTAACCAATTATAATGTGTCCTAAAAAACCAGTCTTAAGCAGTCACATATACAAAGTATTTTCTATAAAATCTTTTTTCCGTGTGTTTTCCCTATTTTTTTAACCTAGTAATTGGCAATTCCTTTTTTGTAAAATCTCACACAGGTCATGTGCGAATTGCATTTAATTTTGTTAAAATGGCAATATAAAAACACAAACTTTAATCTTGGATCTGATCAATGTAAAAAAGTCGTGCGAATTTATTTTCTTTTAAAATAATGTTTATTTCGCTTATCTCTTAGTGACTTTAAAATGACGATAATGTTGTCAAAGAAAGTTTTTTTTTTAATTCTTATCGTTTTTATATTATTTTATTTCATAGAAAATCTTTAAAATTATTAGTTTATGTTCTCCAATGAAAATGTCTAAATTATTAATCTACATATTTTCAAACTTCAAAGGTGATTTACAGTCATTTTATAAAATGTGATCAAAAAATTTGATCCTGAAATATCACAAATGTTTTTTTACCGGTTGCGGTAGTTACAATATACAACGATATCTATTAGCAATACAAATTTCCTTTGTTTTGTTCGAATTTGTCAAAAGATTTTTAAAGTTCGATGATCGAGTTTTAAAATGTCATTTTGTTATCATTGTTTATTAATTGACATTGGTTACAAAACTTCTTAAACTTCGTGAGTATATTTCATTATATATTTAATTATTTGTTTTTATTTTAAAAAGTTTTGTTTTGAAGCCAAATTTAAACAAAAATAAATTTTATATAAAGTAAATTTTTTTTTTTTTATAAAATAACAAGAGAAAAGTGCAAAAAAAAGTAAACAACTTCAGCTTATTCTTCTTAATATATTAAAAAGAATAAGCTGAAGTTTTTCACTTTTTTTGGAAATTCATTAATTCAAAAAAATTAAAATTAATTATTATAAAGTTTATATTATATATCGATTATAAAAATAATATATATAAACCGAAATAAAACATAATTTTCAACATAACTCGGGTGTTAATTGTATTTTCAACAGACTGTATTTTTCACTGACTTTCTTTTCATCTTTGATTGACTTTCTTTTTTCTTTTATGCTATTATTTTTTTATTGGTATGAACTGTCCATTTAAATGAACATGTACCAACTGTTAATTTAACAGTTGGTACAATCTAAATTCTTTCATTATTCTAGAAAGTTCATTAAATTTTTTTTTGCTTACAACAGATGTTTAAATACGCCGAGAGCCTTAATTACTTTGGCTTAAGAATACAAATTAATATTAAATATTTAAAGTTCATAAAAATACCATTTTATAAATATATTTATAAAATGGTAAGTGTCGTGAAATAGCTTATTTTTTTCACTGATAAAACTTATGTTTGTAATATTTGTTTTAAAAATATTTTTACAAAAGAAATTTTAAATTTGATTGATTAATTTATCGATTTTTATCTTATCTAAGTTTGTTGCTTTTTTATTTCTAAAATCATTTATGTTTTATAGCAACTATAGAACATATAAATGTTTGTACGTAGGGTAGCATCGTGAAAATCTTGATTTTAATAGTGGTAAGACCGTATAGGCTTCTTGGAGCGCCTTTAGGAACAAAATAAAAATAGGTTTGGCACTTTTACGTAAAAATCAGCACTTTGCTTTGGCACTTTGCTCTTCTACGTAAAAATCGGATACCTGGTAACCATAGCTTTGTAGCTATGCTTTAATGATAAAATTATTGTTTATTGCGATTATTATGGATATTATATGCGATTGTATGGATATTATATCAAGTGTTTTTGTTATAAAATTTATCAATAATTATAAAGTATATACTGTTATAGTTAAAAAAAAATATAAAGTATATACTGTTAAAGCGCTTTTTTTTTAAAGTTTCCAATCAACGTCGAATTCGAATAAACAAATATTTAAACTCTCACTCTTTGAGTTTTGTATAATTTATTCACACAACTTAATTTAAATGATTGACGAAGGAGATTTTTGAAGTTCTAAATTTAAAATTACAAATTCGATTTATAAAATCATTCATTTCACTCCAAATCTGTGTTTAAATAACATTTGTTTTCTTGTTGTTGTTCTTTGTTGTCTTATTACATTATGTGATTGAACATAAATTAATTTTTAAATTTATTTTCATTAATATTATAAATATGATTTTGTCTTATTATTTATAGTATGTTAGATTTATGATAAAATGAAATTATTTTGTTATAAAAATGTGATAAAATTATGTTCAAACTAATGAAAGTTTTTTTATAATTTTTAATAAAGAATTATTATATTGAAAGTTTCATCATTTTATTTTTTTTTTATACACGATCCTAATTTAATATTAATGTAAAATATAATAATAATGTGTATAGTTTAATTTTTTTTTATTTATGATCCAAATGTTTATATTAATGTATATAATTTTATTATGTAATGTATTTAATAATAATATATTGTATATAATTTTTTAGTTAATTATAATTTAATATAAATATATGTATTAATATCTAGATTATTTTAATGTATATTATGTTTTATAATTTCGATCATTATTTATATTATTATTTATTTTTTCATTTTAATATAATATTTATTTTTTCTTTAGATCGTTTACTTAAATTATCTCGTCAAAGTGAAAATAAAAACCATTATTCACTTTATCCTGAAACTTATTACGTTAATTTATTCATTGAATGTTTTTATGAAAGTCAATCATCATTTACTGATGAAATAAAATTTATCGTCGATGAACTAGAGTGGTGGATTTCGATTCACGATGGAAAAACTTCTTACAAAACTTCTTGTGAAAATTATTTCGTAAATCATTACATTAAATCTGGAAGAAAGTTATCGAAGTTACATGTTGATAAAAATATTTTAAGTGATGAAGAAAAAAATCTTATAATTCAATGTTCAACAAATGTTCGCCATGTCTGCTTTTGGTGTCCAATTAAATTTGAAGGATGGAAACCGAAAGATAAGATTGAAGAGTTGTGGATAGACATCTCACGTTATTTAATAACGAAAAAAGATTTTGAAGAAAATTTTCTTCCGTGGATTAATCTTTGTGAAGAATTAAATCTTGACCTTCACGACGACATCGATTTCATTGAAGAGATTTGTGAATGGATTCGTTGTTCGAATGTAAAGGAGTTGTGGATCAACTACCGTGGAAAAGATTTTGATAACCTCGATGAGTTAAAAAACTTTATAACAGGAAAAAAATGTTTAATATCTTAAATAAAATATAAACAATAATTATAAATTAATTAATGAAATATTTAATATATTATTTTAATTAAATATGTTTTGAAATATACGAATTAATTTTAATAATATTTAAACGTTTAATAAATTTTTATTATTAAAGGATGAAATAATTAATTTGTCTTAAAATATATTAATAATAAACAATTATAATTATTATAATATATTTATTATTACTATTTTTATTATTATTATTATCGGTGTTAGTCATAATTTTATATTATAAATATTTATAGTTTTTATTTAATAATATTAATAATAATAACGTTGATATTATTTTTTTTCAAAATGGATGTTTGAGTTTTTTCTTAAGTTTATTGTTTAATTAACATTAATTATAATGTTCATTACATTGATCATGAAATATATAATTATAATTAATATAAATAAAAACTAGATTAACTTTTGTTAGATTTTATTGATTAAATTATTTTATTTTAAATATTTTTCTGAGGTTTTAAAACTTCAAAAAATTGTAAAGTTATATTGAAATTTTTTTGTTTAACGTTTTAATGTATTTATTTTTATGCAATTTTGTAGATATATAAATTTGTAATGAAAAATTAAAACTTTCGTTTTTGATTTACACAATCTAAATTTATGTTAATGAAAACTATTTTTAGATTTTAAAGTTTCCGCCATTTGTTTCTTTGAAAGATTTTTGTTGTCAACGTAATAAAAATATTCGAATGTTTCTTTGAAGTTATTTTGTTCGAAAGTTGAATTCTCAATTAAATAACTGTTTACCGAAATATATACTTAAATATTAAATTGCAATAAAACACATTTATAAATTTAGTAACTATATATAATAGTCTACAATGAAAAGCATTTATCAATTTAGTAACTATATCTTTTTCTAATTTAAATAAACAATTAAAATGAGTTTTCTTATACAAAGGATAAAAGGAAAGTTTTTTTTACTTGAGGTACCAAATAAAAAGTAGAAAACAAAATATAGCAAAAACATTTGCTAAATTAATATAATCTTTTTTGTACTAAAAAGTAGAAAATAAAGTTTTTTATTTAAATTTAATAGTTTAGTAAACTAAAGATTGACAGGTCTGCACAAGGTTTATATAGAAATATACCTGTCAATCTATCGTTTACTGAACTATTAAATTTAAATTAAAAAGTTTATTATCTACTTTTTAGTAAAAAAAAAGATTATATTTTTTAGCAAATGTTTTTGTTATATTTTCTACTTTTTAGTTTTTCAGTGAATATTTCAGCAATCTTAGCTGATTTTAAAAATGAAAAGCACTATTGCACCTTCTAACATCGTGTGCAATTCCTGTCCGCTTTCTTTATGCTATCTTTCTAACACGACTTCTTCGATATTTCATTCTAATTTACCTTCGTTCTTCCCAAACTCACTTTACTCCTGGTTCTTAGAGCAGATAATGACGCTCCTTTGAGCAATTAGCTGGCGGAGGATAAACCACAATACCATTAAAGTCCGCTTGTAGGACAAAGGAAGTTGAGGAAAAGTTCATATGAATTCTTTAAGTCTTTGTTGGTTCAAATAACAGTACTATTGCACCTTCTGACATTGTGTTCAATTCCTTTCCGCTTTCTCTATGCTATCTTTCTATCACAACTTCTTCTATCTTTCTCTCTAATATACCTTCGTTCTTCCCAAAACTCACTTTACACTTGGTCCGTAGAGCAGGTAATGACACTCTTTCGGGAGCAGAACTTGTCCTTGCGGGCCTTGGTAATGTGGTCTCCACAAGCGATTAGCTGGCGGAGGATAAACCACAATACCATTAAAGTCCACTTGTAATTATGCGCAAATGCTCAAAATTATACCTTAAGCAAATGCTTGAGGTGGGCGGGATAAAAAATCTTTTTTTTTCAAAAGGAATGACCTTTATAAACAAATTGGAAACTCAAAAAAAAAATAAAAACGTTTATAAAGGGGCAATAATACCTAACATTCAACCTATAAAGACTTTTTTAGTTTCAGGTAAAGATATTGCATGTGGAATAATAACTTTTTTGTAATAGCTATTAAAACTTGTGTCAATTATTGATATGCTAAACAATGACAGAGATGATCTAATACAGCGAACTAATTTATCTTTAGTAGACTTTCATAAACTAAATGATCTCTGTATTAGTAAGTGTTATTTTTTATGGGAAGATGAATGATAAAATTAATTTTCTTATTAAGATTTTTACTGAAAATGGATATTACTATAAACAGTATTCAGATATTGCTAAAAATTATAAATACACCATAAATCTGTCTTGTTCTCGAAAAATTGATACCAAAAACCTTGTTATTTTACCAAGGGTCCCACTTGTACTTAGAAGAGAGTTTCGTAAAGTTGGTGTTAAAACAGTCTTCCGTTTTGGTAATCCCTTGATCAATATATTTTGTCAAAACAAGTCTAAACTGCCTCTGAATAGTCATTTAGGAGTGTACCAACTTAATTGCACATGTGTTGCATGTTGTATTGGTGAAAAAAGAAAAAAGATTTCCACACGAATTCAAGAACATGAAAATAATGTTACAAAAGCCAACTGGGAAACATATGGAATAGTAGAACATTCACAACATTGTAATGGTAAAATAAACAGAGAGAACCCTAAAACGCTTTCTGTTATTTCAAACAATTACACAAGAAAGGTTCGTGAGGCCATTGAAATACAACGTGTAAAATGTTCAAAATCTAAAAAATAAACATTTTAAGTTATGACAATATACATATATATATATATATATATATATATATATATATATATATATATATATATATATATATATATATATATATATATATATATATATATATATATATATATATACATGTATAGAAAATTCTGAAACTCGAAGATATTTTTTTATTCCACTCATATTTTTGTCTTTATGGGCAATTCCACGTTCAAGCGAGTTATTTCGATAAAATGAATAAAGAAATTCAAAGTAATCATTTGGTTGCCATATACTTTCTAATTTAAAATTTTGATCAATAATGTTATTTGTGTTTTTTTTTTGTTTTAAATTCCAAATTAATGTCATGCGTCATACTTTCTGTGCATATGGTAGCTAAACCACATTTTGATAAAAGCGTAAAATTGTCCCCGTAAGTAACGATAACTAATTTGATTTAAGATATATAAATAAATAGCTAAAACAATTTTTGAATAATTTTATGCAGAATAATAACTACTTAATTTAATTTAAGAACCCAATTTATGTAGGTTAAATATTTGGCTTGAAATATCCGACTCAATACATTAATGGTTTAATGCAAAGGTTTAATGCAATGTTTTTTTGCATCCCGTTAGAAACACAGCATATAATCAACTATAATTACTAAACTTATAATAATTGAACGAAATTTCAATAAATAGAAAAACAAATAAATGATTTTGGGATGATTCATAACTATATTAAAATCTAATACGTTAAAATAAAAAATATAGATCTAAAAATGTGAAATTAGAAAAATCAAAATGTCCCAAAAGTAACAGTGGAATTGCACTTATAACGGGTGATGCGGAAGTTATCGGACAAAATAAAATCGTCAATAACTTATTTATAAATAAAAAAACAAACTACTATTATAATTTTTTAAATAAAGCATTTATCTTTTGATAAAAATATATTATTTTTTATATGAAAAACACCACCATCTGCAATTGATCTCAATTTCGCTCTGACGCCTTTCATATGCGAATGTAAAAAGTTTAAATCAATTTCATGTAGTTTTAGTTTAATGCGATCAATCAAAACTTGCTCTGTTGAAGCTTGCCAATCTCCCTCGTAAACCTTCTGTGCCAAATGTCCCCAAAATATTTTCAATTGGTAGTGCTTGAGGCACATTTGGGGGATTGGATTCCTTATCAACGTAATAGATATATTGGTCCATCCAATTTAGAGAATCTTTAGAATAATGAGAACTTGCTAAATCTGGCCAAAATAAATAGTTAAAGTCTCCATGATACTTGTGAATAAATGGAAGAAGTCGTTTTTCTAAGCATTCATTAATATAGATTGATGAATTGATCGCTACAGCCTTGTAAGTGCGAAACAATGGCTCGGACATACCACGGTCAGATATGGCTATCCACATTAATAATTTTTTTGGAAATTTCTCTTTTCCTATAAAACGAACACTTTCTGGGCATGTCTTTTTGTTGTTTGTGTAGTATCCAGAATTTCTAGGCATGTTGTCCCCTGCAAAACAAAAGTATTTTTCGTCATCGATGACTAGAAGCGATTTTGTGTTATAGAGTTGGTTAACTAGTTTCCTGCTTCTTTTCTTTGCCTTTATTTGTTGTTCAAAAGTGTATTTTGGAGTCTTCCCAGTAAACACACGACGTCTTAAAGACGTCTAAAAAACGTCTTTTAGACGTCTAGACGTCTAAAAGACGTTTTTTAGACGTCTTTAAGACGTCGTGTGTTTACAGGGTTTTCACGTTTTCTATATTTAATATTCATTTTTTTTAACTGACGACCAATTGTCGATTGATTTACACTGAATTTAATACCTATTTTTCTCTGACTGACCTCTTTTCGATTGTTGACAAGTCTCGTTAATTCGGCTTTCTTTTCTCTAATCCAGGATGGCGGACGACCAGGGTGCTTTCTATCAGAAAACGATTGAACAGTTTCAAGTCTTTTTAGGTTATCATATATTGTACTTCGAGCAAACCCTTCCTTTTCAAAATGATTTACGATTTTTTTTTTTTTTTATATTAGGTTTATTTACAAAAAACATTTTTAATCGCTTTCGAAAAAATTCTCGTTCAGCTGCATTTAACCACATTTTAAATAATTGTGTTTCAAATAATAAAGTTTATATTTTATAGAACGTTTATGCCTACGCATAAAACTACAAAAACTAATTATTATGCTCAAATAATGAAATTAGGATTTGTCCGATAATTTCCACATCACCCGTTATGTGAAATCTGAAACGTGATAATTTAAAGCGCAAACATAGTCGTAAACAGGGTTGTTATCTGTCAAATATGTCTGAGATTTATTTTCTGCTGACATAAAATATGTCCCACATATTTTCTATCGACATATTTTGACATAATTTTATGTCTGAATTATTTTCTGCTGACATAAAATATGTCAGACATTTTCTGTCGACATATTTTGACATAATTTTATGCCTGAATTATTTTCTGCTGACATAAAATATGTCAGACATATTTTCTATGGACATAATTTGACATAATTTTATGTCTGAATTATTTTCTGCTGACATAAAATATGTCAGACATTTTCTGTCGACATATTTTGACATAATTTTATGCCTGAATTATTTTCTGCTGACATAAAATATGTCAGACATATTTTCTATGGACATATTTTGACATAATTTTATGTCTGAATTATTTTCTGCTGACATAAAATATGTCAGACATTTTCTGTCGACATATTTTGACATAATTTTATGCCTGAATTATTTTCTGCTGACATAAAATATGTCAGACATATTTTCTATGGACTTATTTTGACATAATTTTATGTCTGAATTATTTTCTGCTGACATAAAATATGTCAGACATATTTTCTATCGACATATTTTGACATAATTTTATGTCTGAATTATTTTCTGCTGACATAAAATATGTCAGACATATTTTCTATCGACATATTTTGACATAATTTTATGTCTGAATTATTTTCTGCTGACATAAAATATGTCAGACATATTTTCTATCGACATATTTTGACATAATTTTATGTTTGAATTATTTTCTGCTGACATAAAATATGTCAGACATATTTTCTATGAACACATTTTGACATAATTTTATGTCTGAATTGTTTTCTGCTGACATAAAATATGTCAGACATATATTCTACGGACATATTTTGACATAAATTTATGTCTAACATATTTGCTGTTTGATATTCTTGAAGAAAAAATCTATCTAACAAATTTATTGCGCATTTCAGCTTAATTTAAAGAGTAAAGTGAAAATATTCTAACAAATTTGTTGCTTTTTTGCTTCATTATTACTTTACAAAGTAAAACAAAACTTCATCGTAACAACAAATTACTTTTACGTGTAAAATTACTTGTAAAATTACGTGTAAAATTACGTGTAAGATTACGCGTAAAATTACGTGTAAAATTACGTGTAAAATTACGTAAGTAAAAAGTAAGTAATTAGAAAAATAGCGTACACAAAAGCAATTTGAAAAAAACTATTTTTTTCTTTGAAATTTTATACTTTACTTGGTAAGTAAGTAAAAAGTAAGTTATATTATTTACTTTCTCAAAGAACAGTCATTTCATGTTGATTTAACATAAATTTTGAGATAGGTAGCGTATTCAAATCTATTGTTTTTTTTTCACGTATATCGTAAAGGGTATTTCTATTATAATTAGGGGCAAATATAGCCCATACTAGTAGTATAGAGACGGGCTCCCTGTTGCATGAGTACTAATAGGGGCTGCTAAATTATCACTAATTTTTTATTTCTTTTTGTTTGTTTAGCAGATTAGGTTAATGGCCATAATGAAAGTTTGTCGGGGGAAGATGGGGAAAGGGGGCATAATTTCTAAGCTATGGGTAATTCATGCATGTGTAAACCTTCCAGCATTTGTGTAAACTTAACAAAAGTACAAGTTAAAATTGTTTTCAGAGCACGGGAGAGAACTCCACTTTTTTGAATCTTTTTTTTTTTTAGTTTTACTTTATCATTCCGGCTTTACTTTGATTTTACTTTATCTTGAAAGCATTTGTGTAGTCCCAATGAACGTGCATGTTAAATTTGTTTCCTGGGCAAGGAGGTCGTACCCTTACTTTTTTTCTCTAATATTTTATTTTTCTTTAAAGTTGGGGTTTATAACTTTTTAGAAAGAAAGATTTTTTGCAAAAAAGCTTTGAAAACATTTTTTTGATTTATTTGTTTCAGTATTAATTTTTTTTTCGGGAGGAAATAAGTTAGTGGCCTTGATAAAAATTTACCGTAAATGAGCCGGGCGTATTTGTAGTTATGCTGCTGCTTTTCGCTTCTCTTATTCAGCGTGGTTGTTGTCAGAGCCGTCCCGAAGAGGTCTCTGATTGAGGAGGGGGTCCTATGTGTTTTTTGCCAACTAGAGACACACACGCACACAAAAAAAAGGGTCCTCGATATTTGATATTTGCCAACAATACTTCAAAACTTGCTAACTAAATGCATATATAATAGCTTTGGGGTAGGGGATACCCCCTCACTTCCATTCGGTACGGCAATGGTCAGCTCTGGTCGAAACAGCCACTCAGAAAATAAAATTAGTTTTTTTTGTTTATTTATTAATAGCTATTCATAAAACTGTTGTCTGGAATGAACTGAATTCAATTAGTCCATTCCAGAAAACAAGTATTCCTTTATTATTCTATTATCTAACAATTATTCGAGTTGGTCATTTCCAGAGATAACTTTTTTTGGTTAGATTGGTTTTTAACAACCACGCTGAATAAAGGAAGCCAAAATACAAAACTTAGAATAAAATTGCAAAATGTAGAGCCATTTCCAAAGCAAGAACATTAAACCAGACAGTCTTTCAAAAAAAAACTTTCAAACAACTGATGTAAATAACATCAAGATTAATTTGAAAAAAAAATTAAAGTTAAAAAAGTATAAATGTAAAAGTATTTAACTTAAACAAAAATTTATAACTTTTTATAACCGCAAAAACCGCTTATTTTAATTTATTTAATATAGCGTATTTAGTTGGATGGTTCAAAAAGCACACTTTCAAGTTTAAAATTATATGGTCGATTGTGAAGAGAAGATTGTCTTGATGTTGTTTTATCATACAGATGAAATAACATCAATTTCTTTTTTTTTCAGTAAATTTTTGTTACTTTTTTTATTTTAAATTTTCAAAAAATTTAAAGTAAAAAAAATAACAAAAGTGCAAATCACAATATTTAAACAACCAGATTCCAATCACAAATTTAAAATCAGGCCCGTAGCAAGCTTTTTGTTTTTGTTTGAAAACTTAACTTTATGTAACGACATGAAGTAAACTCCAAACATTTATATATTCATGTTTATGTAAAGCTTTTCAAAAGTATTGCGATAATTGGAGTCTGCTAAAAATAAACCCTTAAGAATGTTGACTTCCCATTTATACCACTGGTGTGAGAATGATGAGTTTATAAGATTTATAAATACATTTTTTTAACATTTTAAACTAAATTTAAGTTCATTAACAAGTCTCTAATGTCATGCAATAATCTCTTAATGTTCAAAACGATAAACATATAAATTTTGAGCTATCTCCCCAACTATTTAGGGGATTTAAATGGGATTCGATAATTATCAAATTAATTTTTTTTAAAAATATAATTTCGTCATTGGTTTTTTTTTTTATTATTATATAAAGACATTCTTTAATACAGTGATGGATTTTTAATTTTTATAACTTTTTATTTTTCTTAATTTGCCGTTACAAATTATTAATTTTCTTCTGTAAAATATACGAAAGGCGGGGAAAAGAAGTAGACAAAAATAGTCCTATTGTCAAGCCTCTAAATATCCGTACATAATAAAGACATTAAAAACTTGTCATTAAAAATTGATGATCATTTGTTTTTCTGAAGTTTGAGTTTAACAACCTTATTTAAGTTGACAATTATAGTTTTGTATTTTTTGAAAATATATTTCAAAAATTAAAATATATGTATCTGAAGTACCAAATTCTCCTGTCTTAGTATGTTATTTTAGAAAAAGGTGAACCTTTTTCTAAAATAACATACTAAAACAGAAGAAATATTGCATAAATAACAGAAATTTTGAATTTTTTATTTTTTTTAACATATAAATAAAATGGTTTAAAAAAATTTTATCCATGAAAATATAAATTAAACAAAATACATGATTTAACTTTAAATGATTTAAATACAAGTATTGCGTGGTATTATACCACATTAAAAGCGATGTAAAAAAGTTTCATAATTTGAAAATGCGGCGTATTCTTTATTACCAAACCTATTAAAGTTACTTAATCAACAGCATCTTTAACTAATAATATTATTAATATCTACGTACAAATGAAGTCTTTAAATGTGTTGTTAAAAACCATATTAAACTCATTTAAAGACTTTATGGTCACCAATAATATAATGATGTCTACATGCGTTAACTCTGAGATGTAATATTATGATTCTGAAAAACCAATGATTTTGGTTAATAAATATACTTTTGGTAAATAAAACATAGTTAAGTGCCAAACTCAAGTATGTTCTTGTTTATATCACATTAGAATGTTTAGGAAAATGTAAAAAAGTTTTACAATTTGTACATGCAACGGTACCTTTTATCAACAAACCAATTACAATTAATTAATCAATAGCCTCTTCTTTAACTAATAATATTATTATATAGTTACGTACAAATGAGGTTTTCTAAAAACCTTTTAACGTGTTGTTAAAAACCACGTTAAACTCATTTAAAGACTTTATGGATAACCAAATAACCAATAACACAATGATGTCTTTAATAATTACATCAATATTACATCTCAAAATTTGCGCTCGTAAATTATGAGATGTATTATTAATATAATTATGTAAACGCAATAACTTTGGTCAAAATGGTTTTTATAAGATTTCATATTAAATTTTCTTTAAAATTGTGCAATGTTGTGGTATAAACAAAAACATACTAAAGTACCAAACTTAAGTGTGTTCTTCCTTATCACATAAGAATGTTTAGAAAAAGATTGAAACAACCACTTCATTTGGCGAGGATGTAAACTTAGTGTAAGAAAACAAAAACAATAGAAATTACTAATTTGTTGCCCTCACATTTGTAGTAGGGATGGTAAATGTTTAAGGGCATTTTTGTATACAGGCTCTAATCACCACAATTTTTATTTCTTTATCTACTTATAAATCGTTTTTACGCTACAGCTCGGGATATAGGTATCACAACGGCCAAGCAAAGTGTATACGTGGCCAAGGTGCCCAATTACTGTTTCTCTGGAGCGATAACTTTTCTTAAAAAAACAAACAAAAAAACTCTTCAAATATATCTTAGTGCTTCTGAACCTTGCGGTTCTTGGTTTAGTTGCTTGTGGGACCGTAAGTTTTGCTTATACTGGCCTTGCAGTAGCTAGGCCACTGATACTACACTTAGATAAAGATATAAGACTTTTAGAGCCAAAAGATATTCTTAAGCAGGTGGACTTTTTTTGTATCAAAGTGGCGAAAAATCTTTACAAAAATAATGAGTCCTCTTAATAAAGATCGGGGCTTTTTAATCTTAAGGCCATGGTATTATAGCTCCCATAATTCAGGACAAGTTTAAAATTTCCTTAGTTTTTAAATAACAAATGCATTTACGCAAAAAAATTGTAAAAAAAGACTAACAACTACGCCAATTATTTTCTTTTCTAATAAACTACCCTTTCTGAGTCACCCATGGGTATTTTAGCTTTGTTTAAATTCCAGACCTTTCGAATGGTTGGCCAGATAGTGTACATTTTTGAGACAGTTTGATTCAGAGAAGGGTTATAATAGTTAAAACTATCATGGACCGGAACTAGAGAGGGTTTTAATCATGTGTGGAAACCTATTATTGATATTTTCAAACTTTACAGGGAAGAAATACCTAAAACCGCGCAAATCGAATGTTGCGGCAAACTAAATGTTAGTGCTTTAAAGTTTTTCTTTTTTTCATTTCATTTATACAAGATCATGTCAAAGTTATCTTAAAATATAAGTAAATTTATTTGCTTACTTTATATAAGTTACTTTTAATTTACTTTACAATTTATATAAAATGTAAGCTTATCTAATTTAAATTTGTTTTTATGTACAGAGCCAGAACCAGCTTTTTTCGGTCTTTTGAGATGAGTAAGTTAACTTCCAGACATGGAGCAAACGCCAAACATTTATATATTTATATTTATGTCAAATAAGGATGTTTTGCAAAAATTTGCGATGATTGGAGGCTGGGAACATAAAAAGCCCTAAATTTTGTGCCCCCTCCTGCCCCAAACGTGAGAGCAACAAGTTGATGAAATATTTTTTGTACTGTTCTCAACTAGACTTATATTCATCGATAAATTTTAAGTTTGATAGTATTATCTTTCAGCGTTCAAAAATATTGACCATATAAAATGTATAACCCCCTCAAATTGAGGGGGGTTTAAACTTTATATGGTCATAATTTTTGAAAGCCAAAATATTTTACTATGAAATTTAAAATTTATCGATTAATATTAGTCTAGTAAAAAACAGTACAAAAAATATTTCATCAACTTGTTGCTCTCACATTTAAGGCAGGGGGGGGGCACAAAACTTGGGGCTTTTTTGTTCCCAGCCTCCAATCATCGCAATTTTATGCATAGCATCCTTATTTGACATAAGTATAAACATATAAATGTTTGGAGTTTGCTCCATGTCTGGAAGTTAGCTATCTCAAAGACCAAAAAAAGCTGGTTACGGCTCTGATGTAATTTATTTTTAATAAAGATTTGTTATTACTTTTAAAATAAAAAATTCCTACTTAAAAAATATTATTTTATTTGTAAATTTAATTTACATTTAGTAGCATATAACTTTTATGTAATTTACTTTCATATGCAAGTTACTTTATAATATAATTTTTTTTTAATTAGTTACTTTTATAGGTAAATGTAAATTACAGTTTGAGGAACTTTTATGTTATGTAATGTAATTTTCAAAAGTAATTAACTTTTAAATGTAAAAGTAAAATAGCTTTTTCACGTGACTTCCTTTTACATGTAAAAGTAGGGGAGAACTTGCACCCTTGATCCGTAAGCACCTTTGATCCTATAGCCTTATCTCCTTACTTACATGACTTATTAAAGAGGGCTGATAACCAGCGTGTTATAAATATCGCATCTTCAAAATTAATTGTGTTTTGGTTAGAGAGTAGACCACTATTAAATTTATTTCTAAAGAGTTTGATTTTGACGATAAAAAGTAATTTTTTTACTTTTACAAGGAACCCCACATCTTTAATATTATTTTGAGTTGAAAAATTTTGCTTATGTCATTTTGTAACTAAACTATTCACCTCTTGTATGGTTGCTTTTGGTAAGCTATGGAAGCATCTAATATGACAAAAAAAGAATTTTAGTAAAAATTGAGCGGGTTAGCACCCTTGATCCTAATGCGTTTATGCACCTTTGATCCTATGATCAGAGGTGCATAAACACACACACACAAAATGTTTAACCAATAAAGTAACATGTACAATATGTCATATTGTTTTTAAATAAATTTTTTTTTTCCAAATTGTAGCCTTAAAAGTAGATTTTATACTATTTTGTGATTTTTTTGGCCTCCTAATACTTTTATATAATATAATTGTATTCATATATATATATATATATATATATATATATATATATATATATATATATATATATATATATATATATATATATATATATATATATATATATATTCATATATATATATATATATATATATATATATATATATATATATATATATATATATATATTTGTGTGTGTGTGTGTGTGTTTGTTTGTTAATAAAGTAGATTCTAATAATTAAAAATCTTTATAAATGTTCTTTTAAAATTTAGGAATATAGCAAAACTATATAAATATTTTTCATTTTTTTACAGTTAAATATGGTGTATCATAAAAAGAGAAAAACCGATAGACCACCTAGAGGTAAAGTTAATGAAAATGAAATGCGAGCAGCTGTTAATGCAGTTCTTAATGGTGGTACAGTTTATCGTGTATCTAAAGAGAGGGGAATCAATTTAATGACACTTAAGAGATATGTAAGGAAATGTCAATTAAATCCAAGTACAGTCTGCAAACCTAACTTCATTACCATGCAAATCTTTACCAACAAAGAAGATCTTTTAAGGGCTTCAAAACTTCACTATGGATTGTCAACCAAAACAACACGAAAACTTGCCTATGAATTTGCAATGACTCTTTCTAAACGCATTCCTAAATCCTGGAAAAGTTTACAAATTGCTGGGAAACAGTGGCTTCGTGGATTTATGTTACGTAGGAATGAGTTATCTTTACGAAAATCGAAAATTATTTTTCCAAGAGTTCATTTCAAAGGAAGTATGTTAAATGGTGGTCCACCTGGATGTGTTGGGGTTGCAAACCCATCTGGCTGGATGAATTGTGCAATGTTTTTCGAGTGGATGAAACATTTTATCCAAAATATGAAATGTTCACCAGCTAATCCAGTGCTTTTACTTCTTGACAACCATGAGAGCCATGTTTCAATTGTGTGTTTAGATTTAGCTAAAAAAAAAGGCATAACTATGCTGTCCTTTCCACCACATTGTAGTCACAAGCTGCAGCCATGAGATCGGTCAGTTTATAGGCCTTTGAAACGTTATTACAATACAGCCTGTGATGATTGGGTTGTATCTAATCCAAGACCGATAACCATATATGATATAGCTGCAGTTGTAAGGAAAGCTTATGCACAAGCTTTTACTTTGTCTAACATTTCTGCAGGATTTGCTGTGGCAGGAATTGAACCCTTTAATCCTAACGTATTTTCTGATAATGAGTTTTTGGCTTCATATGTAACAGATCGTCCAGAACCTATTACTGCTGTTATTGATCCAGTTTCTGCTATTGTTCATGCCCCAGCTTTTAATCAATCATTGATGTCAAGTCTATCATCAGGGCCAGCTTGTAGTGTATTGCCAATTCAGCCTATATCTGACCCTGTAAGTCAACTATCCAGTGTTTCTATTAATATCTCTCATCAAGCAAGGCTAGAAAAAAATAAGATCTTCATGACAAGGAAAAGAAAACTTGATCTTGAAAGTAATGAAAAAAAAAACGTTGAGTCTCAGTAAAAAATAACATTTTTTTCATTGATTTTTTCTTTAAAGAAAGATAAATTTGTAGTGAAATTAATAATAACTTTATTGGTATTTATTAGACATACTTTTGACGACTTAAAAATAATTCTTACACATTTATGGTATAAGTTTGATCTCAGAACGTGTGTACACACATAGGATCAAGGGTGCATATAGGTAGGATCATGGGAGCATACTGGTATGCACCCATGATCCCAATTGAGGGTTCTTAGTTTTTATAATTTTAAATTTTTAGGATCATGGGTGCATACTCTCCCCTAAATTACTTTTTGACGTAATCTTCTTTTACATAACTTTTTTTTGAAAGTAAAAAGTCTTACTTTAAAAAGTAAAAGTCGTTTCAAAAAAATAAGTTACTTATAGGGAAATGTAAATTTACATAAAACATTTCAAATTACTTATGTAATTTACTTTTTAATAAATATTAACTTACTCGAGTAAGCAAAAAAAAAGTAAGTAAAACTGCCATCCCTATTGATTAGTATTGATTAATATTGGCAATTTCCATTATTGGAATGTAAAAACCATCTCAAGGTGAGTTTTTATTACTGAAAGTGGTTTTTGTTAGTATGAATAAACTTAAAATTATTATTTTGATTAAAATAATAATAAAAAAACACTGTTTCAGTTATTTTTAATTAATAGTTGATCCTGAAAAATATTTTATTTTGAAAAATTGAATTCAAAAGATTCTATGAAAAAATCACATAATTTCAAAAATTTTGTGCCAAATTAAATTCCTTTAAGCTGAAGAATTTGAAATATTTCGCAAAAATTATATTCAGCTCAT
Source organism: Hydra vulgaris (assembly GCF_038396675.1). NCBI lineage: Eukaryota > Metazoa > Cnidaria > Hydrozoa > Anthoathecata > Hydridae > Hydra > Hydra vulgaris. The sequence goes on along the minus strand of NC_088921.1, from coordinate 16,315,686 downwards.
TAAATTCATATTAAGAAGACTAACCGGTAGTAACTTATAACTAATTTCGAATAATATTTTTATAGTTATAATAGTTATGATTTATTTAACAATAAAATAATTGAACCTGTCATTTTGAAAAGGGCACAAGTCCATTTATTAAAACTATTAAAAATTAACAAAACATGGTTTTTAATAAAATAATTTCTACACTACGAAAGAAATTTAACATAAAAGTAGATAAATCAAGAACATTTATAACTTATGTAACTTTTATTTTTTATAAAAAAATTTAAATCATACAGAAATTTTTAATTTAAATTTTTTAACTAATTGTTAAAAGTTTTGGACTTGTGTCCTTTTCAAAATGACAGGTTCAATTGACAATTCCTCAAAAGTTTTCATAATGAAAAATGAAATCTCAAAAGATTCTATTGCAAATTAAGAGACCTTGTAGAAAAATAATTGTTTGACTAAAAAAAAAATGTAAATTGTTTTTTAAATAAGTAAACAAGTTTTTTAAACGAATTTTATTTTATCAATTAAATCCAGATTGTTTTTTACCACCATGATGGAGTTTAAGAAATCATATGAAATGCGAGTACGTAGATGGCTATAAACCAAAGCGAATCCAGAGAAATCACGTTCAACTTTTACGCTGGAGAACGCTGCACCGTAAACTACTTGCGAAATTTCATAGAGCCGATTCCATTTTGTTTTTTGATTTTTCTTCCAGTAAGCAAGAATGTTGAATTCAACGTCTAATGTCACTCGCGCTTCATTAAGAGCCCATTTTAAAACTGGTTGACGAATATCTTCATCTGATTCTGAAGATGCATTAACAATACCTTGCCTTGTTCCTCCTCCAGTATATTCAATGAAACGGCGTAATTTTTCAGCTTCAACATCTTCTGAGTTCATCGGAAGTATCTCTTCAGAAGTATTTGATGAATATGACGCATTTAATTGTATGGATTCTTCTGTTGATGAAGAATTTGACTGTTCTTGTCGAGTGCAAAGTTTTTGATGGATTTTGATCAACTGTGTGATTCCTCTATTCAACAGTTCTGTATTAAATAGTCGATGACCCGATGTAAAGGAAAATCTAGGATCCAGAACTAAAGCAGCGATAAAGGCTTCGCATTAAAAAAAAACTTGTTCTCGTGTATTAATTGCGTTGGTCAGTAACAATTTTAATCCCAAATCACCTGCTGGAACGTCCTCGATTTCTATTTTCATTTGAATCCATCGAACGTAGAATTCACTCATTGATAATTTTGGTGATTGAAAATCCATCATGGCAGAATGTATTGGTAAAAATGCGTTGAAATATTCATCTATTAAGCTCCATGATGCATCATTTAATTTTAACTTGTCGTGTCTTATCCTTTGATATGATTCTGCGTTGGTATAAAAATCTTTTATCATCAAAAAAGTGGAATCCCAACGAGGTGCAATGTCTATACGAGGCTTTTTTAGATTTTTATATGTTTGAATATATGCTACTTTTTTGGATTCAATAGCAACTTTTCTTATATTATTCAATGCATCTTCAAACATTGACGTTACGTCCTTGGCAGCTAGCTGACACACATGTGCGCCACAAAACATGGCTGAACAGAACAATCCTACCGATTTTTCAACGCAAACAGCGTGGGCTTCACTATAATTCCCTTCTTCATTCTCTAAAGCGCCAATATCAATTTCTTCGTCTTCGAAATCTATAAATTCGTCACCATAAATTTCAAGGATAACTTTCATTTGATCTTGTGCATTTTGGAGAATATTTGAAGCCTTCATCATATTCTTTCCCTGATCTGTGCAAGTTGTGTAGATATCATTAGCACATTTTCCAATTTTTCTAATCACATTTTCCAATTGAGCAGCCAAAATTTCGCCAAACTGTCGACCTTCTTGAGTAATTATGCCTAAGGTTCTGTCAACTATTTCCCCGTCCTTGATATATCTGCAACTATCTCCAAACACGTTTCTTCCATATCGCGAGGCACTATCGAACATCAACGACATAAGAACATTTTCAGTTTCTTCTCTTATTAGCAAAAAAATATTTTCACATGCATGTTGAATGTAGCGTTTCATGCTGTGACGATTTATAAAAATATTGAATTTTTTGAGTGCATTTTTTACTAAAGACATTTGTCCGATTTCATCAGCTGATGCTAAAGACAAGTTACGGCGCATCATTAATCGAATCATTTCTCCAATTAATTGATTTACATCAACTTCTAGCTTGATTCGTTTAAGTAATTGAATTTCATCGTCATTTCGATGCCTTGTAGCTGGGGTAGCTTCAACTAATTCAATTTCGTCGGCTTTTTCTTTGTGTTTTCGAAGAAGGTGATCTTTGAGGTTACTTAATTTGCCTTTGTAAAATTTTTTGCACATTTTACATTTTCCTCCTTCTTTATTTATTTCAAATTGAGTTTTCACTTGTTCATTTAATAAATTATTCTCCATTTTTGACTTTAAATCGTAAGGAAAACAAAATAAATAATTATTAAAATATATATTTCACTCAAAACATTTTATGCAAGTTTATGGCAGTTAACTATGCAATTATAATGCAATTGTCAGTTTTTTTAATGATAAATGTATCATAACTATTATAATTATAAGTATATTATTCGTAATTAGTTATAAATTATCAGAATCTTTTGAATTCGATTTTTCATAATGAAACCTTTTTCAAGATCAACTATTAATTAAAAATAGCTGATAATGTTTTTTTCTAATATTATTTTAATTAAAAGAATAATTTTAAATTTAGTCATACTAATAAAAACCACTTTCAGTAATAGAAACTCAGCTTGAGATGGTTTTTAGATTCTTATAACGGGAAATCGCCAATACTAATCGATACTAATCAATACTATCAAATGATGTATCAATACTAGTCAATATTAGTCACTACCATCAAATGATGCATCGCCACAAAGGGCAGAAAAAGACCTTTATAAAACAACTGATTTTTGCTTATAGGGATTAAAATGAAAGTTTTATAAAGCATAACTGATTGCAAAAAAGCAACAAATCTGTTAGACTATTTTCACTTTACTCTTTAAATTAAGCTGAAATGCGCTATAAATTTGTTGGATTGAAATAAAATAATATGTTAGACATAAAATTATGTCAAAATATGTCAATAGAAAATATGTCTGACATATTTTATGTCAGCAGAAAATAATTCAGACATAAAAATATGTCAAAATATGTCGATAGAAAATATGTCTAACATATTTTATGTCAGCAGAAAATAATTCAGACATAAAATTATGTCAAAATATGTCCATAGAAAATATGTCTGACATATTTTATGTCAGCAGAAAATAATTCAGACATAAAGTTATGTCAAAATATGTCGATAGAAAATATGTGGGACATATTTTATGTCGGCAGAAAATATGTCTAAAAATATGTCGACAGATCTGCCAGACATATTATGTCGTAACAACTCTGGTCGTAAAACTGAAGCTTACAAAATTTTAAAATTCTGGGGCTTCCCAATATGACTTCGCATGGCTTCAAAAAATTAGGAATTTTATTAGGAGATACGCTTTCCTGTTATTATAGAGATTAGTGATCTTGACACAACCGTTTAGATCAAAAACACGTGTATGTTACGGGCAATTTTACTTAAGTTTAACACGTGTTTTTTTCCACATTCATCACGGAAATTTTAATATAATACTACGTTTCTGTAACGTTGAGACTTAATTTGTAACTTTAATTGGTGTTTATGATAAATAGTAATAGTTAATTTCAAGGATTTAAAACCATTCTTTGCACGTATCATTCTTTTTGTTTTAAAAGATTATTAATAGGCAACAGAAGCCAGAGTTTCGGAGTTGCGCCTGTTGGGTTAACTATTTTTATAGAAATGGTTTAAAGATTTTGTATGTTGAGAGCAGCGGTGGCTCAGGCGTAGCGCACTTGCTTCGGAAACAATGGATCCATGGTTCAAAGCCTACCTCCGGGCAAGTTTCATGACTTCGATTTGAAAGGAGGAGTGAGCTTCTAATTAAATGCTCATCACAGGTGCTCTGTAATAAGACCGTAAGGACTTCTTGGGGCACCTTAATAAATTTAAAAAAAAATAATACATAGTTTGGCACTTCAATATCTGAGCAATATCGATTATCGATAAAACACAGCTAAAGAAAAAAGATCTGAGGTTTTGTGCCGACAAAATAGTTTAAGGTGTTTATTCTTCCATCGTTCAATCGATGACTTAAAATACAATAACTTTTTGTTTGTTTGTTGCAAAAATTAGAACCACAGCTTACTCAACGCCGTTAATGCAAGTTCTCAAACTTTTTTGTCTTGTTTGTTCTCGGTGATATCAAACATATTTTTTTTCCGGTCTGCAACATTTGTTTTTGAACAATACGATATGTTAAGTTTTAAAAGATATGTTAAGTTTAAATAATATCTATATATATATTGTTTAAAACTTAACATATCTTTTGCGATGGAGTATGAAAATATGTATATATATTTTCTACAAAAAAATAAAAAATATATATATTCAAATAAAAAATACGTATTAATCTATGATAATTTAAAGACCGGAATTTTAGTTAAATAGTTTTATGGCATTATAAAATAGGGATGGCTCACATCACAGTAATGTTTAAATTTTGAGCTTAGACTTTTAAATAAACCTTAAGAGGTTTAACTTTAAAAGTCTAACTAGTCTTATGTCAATTTGTGTGTTCTTCACAGTCATACTAATAAAAACTTTTATATAAAATGGAAAAAAAAGATTTTAAACTTGAAATAACTAATTTTTTTCGACCTTTAATATGCTTGCAGACATATGACTGGTTAGAAATTAAACATATAACTTAAAACTTGTTTGAAAAAGTTGTTTTCTCAGTTTAATGTTTTATCTTCATTGAGAGCAGCACTATTTTATACCAAAATATGGTCCATCAACTATAAAGCAAAATTTTATAACTAAACTTGAGTAATTAAAAAAAAATTTAACTTTGTTTGACTTTAAACAAACTAAAGCGCTAGGAGAAAAAAAAACTTTTTTTTCTAAAAATTATTCGGGTTAAAAAAATGCAGCGAAACATAACCTTTTTATAAAAACGCAAAATTCGTGTATTTTCCAGTACATGCATTAACCGCGTTGAGTAACAACAGTACCATAAATTTTTTTTTGAGATTTTTATTTTTAGAGATAATTTGATTCAAAAATTAAGGTCAATTTATATCCTAAATGTTTTGAAAGTAACGTTATTTTGAACTAATAACAAAACCAATTATACCATTATATTACCCTAATAGTGTGCATATTTTTAAATAATAAGCGTTGATCACATAAAAAATATGCCTCCCATCAAAAAGTTACATTGACAAGTGCTAAAAAATTTTTTTAGCACTTGTCAATTTTCATGACTCAACTCGTCAATTTTCAAGACTGAAATTTAATTTTTAAAATTGGTTTATTGTTCTGGAAAGCCCTTTTTGTATTACCAATAAATAAAATTAAAAAAAAAACGGTCACAGATTTATTATGTCAAAGGTGGGTTGTTTTCTAATCATTAAAATTCCATTAGCTATAGTTTTTATTGGTATTCTTAGTTTCGAATAATAACGGTCTTGTTTATTGTTACTTTTGTAAAAGAACGGAAACGTTAATGCGATTCTTAAAAACATTAAATCGCTAAAAACCTTAAAAGTCATACAAAAAAAAATCTTAAATTTTGTGATTTAAAAGTTGCATAAGTTTTCGACTAATAGTGATATAACGATGTTTGTTATTTTTTAACTGTTAATGTTTAGCTCTAGTTTATGGAGTTTGTTTTGTTTTTATTTTACATTTTTTTTTTAAATGTTGAAGTACTTAACATAGTACCCGCTTAAAAATGAGGCGTTGATTTGATGTTGATTCAATGTTTCTCGTCAACATTGATTCCATATTGATTTTTTGTCCAAAATGTTAGCCACTTATCAACGTTGATTTGGTGTTTACAAAAAACGTTGATCGAGTGTTGCTTTTCAACGTTTAATCAACAAACATTTATTCATATTTAAACAACTTTAAAATCTATTCTACAAAATAGAGTGCTCAATGTTCTTAAAGGATCAGAGCAACAGAGCAATTATAAATTAGTAGGAAATCACTTAACAAAATTTTTTTACATTTAACACTGTGTTTCATCAACTAAATTTTTTTTACATTTTAACACTGTGTTTCATCAAACAAATTTTTTTCATTTAACACTGTGTTTCATCAGAAATGCTCTCATCGATAAAAAAAAAACCCAATATTTCTGATGAGTCTTTTTATTGATGAAATACAGTGTTAAATGAAAAAAATTTTCGTTAAGTGATTTTCTACTAATTTATAATTTATATATATATATATATATATATATATATATATATATATATATATATATATATATATATATATATATATATATATATATATGTATGTATGTATATATGTATATATATAAAATATTTATATATACAATTTATACATATTGCTCAAATCTTTATTTGTTTTGTAAAAAATAGGCTGTAAATAATGGATTTAGCAAAAAATTTATTGATAGAGCAATTCAAAGCTAACTCAAAAGAATAATGAAAGAAAGTAGACATTGCGTTGAGTAAGAAAGTTTTTTATTGAATTTAACACAAAATTTATATTTTCAAACAATTTATTTAGCGTTTGCAGCATTGTTTATTTTTAAAACTTTTTGATTGAGTTGTGTTCCTCATTGCCTTAAAAATTCTGAAATGCCTGAATGACATTCGCAAATTTTTGCATCATGATGCTGTCGTGTAATCGCATCTAAATCAAAAATTCAAATCAAATTTGAAAAAAATCAAACTGCAGAAGTTATAGCAAATAGTTACATAAATGACTGAGTGGGATAAACAAAATATATTTCCTGTAAAAAAAAACAACCTAAAAAAATGCATAAAACCATTCTTACCCACTATCATATGATACAGGGTGTATGTTTTAAAACTTATCTTCAATGAACCACCAGAGACATTAAAACAGGCCCCAGCGTCCTCGCTCATCAACAACTTTCCAATAGCAAAAGCCGATTTATATGGAGTATTACCTCCACAACGACTAAGAGAATTCATCTATTATTAAAAAAATAAAAAATACTTAAGGGTCGTTCGCAAAATACGTCAAACATTTGGGGGAAAAGCGGTCATTGATTTTGTTTCACTTTGAGTGGGAAGAGGCCAAACAATTTGTGACGTCACAATTAATTTTAAAAACTGCATAAAATAAAATTAAAAACTATTTTTACTACATTTTAAAATAAATAATTATTTAATAAAAACACTCAAAAATTACGTGACATGACAAGGAGAATAAATTTGATCATTTGTGACACTTTCTGACAAAGGGGGGAAGGAGGGGGTATAAACAGTTGTAATGCGTGACTTTATTTGCGAATGAACCCTTATGTTTTATTTTTAAAAATAACAAATAATAATATAACATTAAAACTCATATTGTTAACTTTCATTTCATAACAATTGAGTTGTTATCAGTAGCAACTCACCACTCTACTTTTAAAAACATTGCTAGCCTTGACTTTTTCTTCTAGTAAACCCACATCAGATTTTGTTAGGCATCTTTCAAAAATGGGCTCTGTAGATAAAGAACTAGCGCTCACTGTTGATGTAGACTGCTGTAGAAATAACTTATCTATCTACAAAATGTAAAAAAATCTTGAATTAATTATTTTTAACATTACACACCAAATGCAAAGCCCCTCTAAATCCAAAATTTAAACAGTGAATAGAATATCGAATCAATTATACTGTATATTTGCAAATTGAATTGAGTCTTGAATCTTAAAAAAGAACAATTTTTAAACTAATCTTTTTTTAAATAAGATGTCACTGTATGAGATTGGAGACTTAGAGCAGGTATTTACTGCTCCCCTTCCCCCTTCTATTATAAGACCTTACTTTATAAATTGCAGTATAGTAATTATTCATTGCCATAAAAAAATATTATCTCTTATGATAATATTTTACAGAATACATATTATGTTTATTCTATAAGAATGAAATTATCTTGATTTCAATATATGGATTTTTAAAATTGCTTCTCAAATCACTTTTCTGATTTGATTCAAAATTTTGAAAATTTGTGGGGGCCTTATGTAATCCTTGATATTAAAATAAAAAGCAACAGTAGTACCTTTTTATCTATTTTTGCCATCCAACTCAATGCAACTTTTTGAAAATCTTAAAAAAAAAATGTAGTAAAATAAATAATATTTATTATTATTTATGTAAAATATTTTGTAAAAAATTACCCATGAAAAATTACCTAAATGGAAAAAATAAATAAAACTTTGATTAACATGTTGAAATGTACATTCTTAAAAATTAAATTTACCCTGGCAAGACAAATGTGTTTCTCTGCTATCCTCTTTATTTAAAACACAATTTTTAAAGCCATTTTCTACCTAGGTATAGATAAATTATACATACAAAAATTAAACAAAATTTTTAAACATATAGTGATTTTTATTTAAACTTGTCAACAAACATATATTTATAAAATATTTGTCAACAAAATTATATTCTATAACATATAGTTCTGATTTCTATTAATTTTTTTACTGCACACGCACACAGATTTTAATTAGAACAAAAGCAACATTAGGACTTTTTTTTTACCAACATATTTGAAGACAACATCATTTTTCCTTGAGATAGATTAGTTTCTTTCGAGAAATCAATGTTATTATCAGCAACTGAAAAGCTGGCTATTTCACTGTGTAAATGGGGAGTTGATATTGATTTAAAAACATCTATAATTCAGTAAAAAAATAAGCATGTTTATTTTAACAAACCGTTATTTTACTTTTACAAAAATAGTTAACCTGCTATATTTGAAATCATGTTAGATGTTCTTTGGCTATTTGAACTATCAAAATAATGTCTTCCATATAGTTCTTCATCACCAACCACATTATCTTCATCACTTTCACAGAATTTCATCGCCGTCATTCTCCTTTAATATAAACTTTACTTTTTAAACAAAAAAAAGTGCATGATTTCTGTAATTCTTTATTGCAAAATTTTTTATTTATTAAAAAATAATTTTAGTAAAATTTACTTTCGCTTTGTCCCTTTTTTCTCTTCAGTGTCAGTTTCAATATTTGAAGTATCTGCTGCTTTTTCTAAGCATGACCGAGCTTCTTCATAAAAATCTAAACACAAATCTATGTACGTAAAATCATTTATCAATACCTAATGAAAATGTAATTGAAATGTTTGCGGCAAAAGCAAGCTATGAGAACGGGGTACAGTTGGTGCACTGCATAAAAATTAATGAATTTTAATGAAAAACCCATGAAAATTAATGAATTTTTTAGTTTTTAAAAAAAGTTTTAAAAAAAATTAAAAAAATTGTTAAAAAAAACTTTTTTTTTTAAGGAGTCCAAAATAAAAATTAAAAAAACTTTTTTTAATCATTGGAAATCTTCTTTAAACATTCTAAAGACCTTCAGAAAGTGTAATTTAAACAAATGCCTGTTGGAATATTGGATTTAAAATAAGTGATATTAAATGAGAGAATAGCCATATTGTAAAAGGGGGCGCAAAATAAATTTGCACCAGCACATGTTTATCCTCTCCAGTGCCCTGGTCAAAACATACAGTTCAGTATCTAATTCAATTATTTTACATTTTTTTATAGTAATATGCAAACCTGTAGTGTATAAAATCCTAGCTGGGTATATCTTCCAATCAGAGGTTGGAGCCTGCAAGGTAGTGACAGCTTTACGAATTACAGCAGAACTTTTAAATGGCGGCCAGAAGCATTTCCCATCATTTTTCATCCAACTTTTAGCAATCACTTCCACTTCTTTAATTTTTCCATTTAAAAATTCAACAATGACAAATGACATTTCAATATTCTGGTGCAATTTAATTCTAAACAATCTTATATAAGTTACAAAATAAAATTAAAAATACATTAGAGATTAAAACAATGAACTTTGTAAAAGGCTTTTTAAATTTATTAATGTAAAACACCAGCGTAAATATTTTATTATTTCTATAAACATACCAGGTATTTGTTTCACAAAAAAAAAATTTAAATTAAAATGCATTAAACTCACTTTAAAATTATTCAATGAACTATATATTTGACAAATTTATAACAAATTTTACAAAATGACACATGCAAAGACATTCTTTAAAAATTGATGGTCTGCAAGTATAATCAAAATTTGTGTTTTTAATTCAAGAAATCAGTGATCATAAGCAATACCACAATGCTTAAGTAGAAAAAAAGCATAATCACCTTTTTGAACAGGTATCATCAAGCCTTTTTTCAAAAGTTCTTTTTTTTCTTCAGAAAAATTGTTTTTAGGTTGGCTAATGAATTTTCATAACAAACGTCTAAATAAGATGTTTCAAAACAATCAGGAAAAAACTTTCAAGCTGAATGAGGATTTAGTGCCTAGCATTTTACAAGATCTACCAAACCTCTTCTCCTAAAATAAACCTTTTTTCTCTCATCTAGTTGATTCAGTATTTAGGCAACAGTCTGATGTGATTTTCGCACCATTTTTTTAATTTGACCCAAAAAGTTTTCAAAAGGAAAAGCTGATAGATGATCAAGACTATCACCAAAGTTAACACAATCATCAGCTAAATGAATCATGCTATAAGTATTGTATGTTACAAGGATCTCCCCATACAAAATTTGTACTTCTCTAACGAACCATATAAGCAACTGTTTAGCATATGCCACTAACAATTCATTTTTCACCATTTTATCTGAAAGCAGTATGTGCATAGCAATTGAAAGAGAAATAAATAAGACAGTTAGTTTTATTTATTTTTCCTTTTAAAACAACAGGTCCAGCATAAAGCAGAAAGAATCGAAACTCTGTTGCTTTCCACTTCTCAAGTTCATTTAAAGAGCGTGGTCTACGTTAAAAATTGGATGGTGTATAACTTCGTAAATTTATGAGTTCATTTGAAATACTGTCTTTAACAGATTGACTTATTATAATACATCAGGGACCTTTACACCAGTTTATTAGAAGTTTTTTAACTACCCCGAGACATATAAGGTACATATAGTCCAATGGGAATCCAGTTACCATTGGGAAATTTAACTGAACAAGCAGAGAAAGACTCTCAAGTTGATGACCTTCTTCTTTATACAAATTATTTTTAAAAGCCATGTCAGTACGAAGTAAAGCAGTTGTTTCCAATAATCTTACACCAATGGTGTAAAATTGCAAATTAATGGATATAAACAGCTGCAGGTGACTATTAAAGCTTTTGTTTGTGATGCGCCTGCAAGAGCATTTGTTTAATGCATTATAGGGCATAGTGAAAGATGTATGGCAGTTGGCACACAAGAACATGGTGACCATGTTCTTGTGTGCCAACTGCCATACATCTTTCACAGCTATAGTAGCCACTATGCCCTATAATGCATTAAACAAATGCTCTTGCAGGCGCATCACAAACAAAAGCTTTAATAGTCACCTGCAGCTGTTTATATCCATTAATTTGCAATTTTTTCATTTCAAGAATAAAATCTTTAAAGTACTCATCCAAATTGTTTGGTTTTCCCTGACCATACCAAATTGCAACAGCATATGGTCCTTTTCTGTTAATTGTAATTAGTGTAGGCCAAATGGAAGTCTTTTTACTATTGTACATAGGTGCACCATCAATACTTACAATTATATCAAGCTTTTCCTTATTTCCAATTGTTGATATATAATGATCAATTGCACTTTCAACTCGAAGATATATATAATTGCCTCCACTGACATATAAAACATTAACTTTTTAAAGAGATTTTTGTAATGTCTGCCTGCATTTTGGTATAGATGGAAATTTATTTAAGTAAAATAAAAGTGCATTTAAAGCATCATCTTTTATACAGTATTTTAATGACCACTCATATAAAAAATCTTTTGTTGAAGTTAGAGTATCAATACTACTGCAGAAACTATTTTCAACTGCAATGTTGTCAACATCAACATAATTAGATTCAACTTTACTTAAACAAAATTTATTTTCAAGCGAAGTGATTGAAAACATCAATATATCGCTGTGCACATCTTCAGAAACTACATTACTGTGCATATCTTCAGAAATTTCAAAAATCTTTTGAATGTCTGAATCTAGATGCATGCAATTTCCTCTACCAACAATATTGCACTCTTCAAGAAGATATTTTATTCTTTTTTCAGTATCTCGTTTTCTTTCATAAATTCTCTCATGTATAGGCTTCTGTCACGTTTAGGCATTATTATCTTTATCTTATTACATCACAAAAGAAAAAAAAAACGAATTATTATTCTTATACAGAAAAAACCAATTTAAATTGCATTTTGTACTATATGATTTAAGTTTGCAGTCAGAATTTATCAGGTAAATACTTGCAGTCATAAACATTACTAATTTGCTATGATAATAGTAATGTTATTATAATATGCATTAATAAGCCAAATTGCTGCTAAATTGAGACTTTTGCATGTTAAATTTTAAAAAATTTTATATTACGATGTTTTATTATCCTTAAATAGTTAAAAAACTACCCTAATTTCATTAGGATAATCTTTATTCAAGAACTGAAAATATAATTACTTAATAAAATATATATTTTTCAATAAAGTTTATATTCATTTCATACCGTAATATAATTAAAATTTGAACAAACGTTTTATTACCACCAAAAATAACAAAAAAAAACCCCAGCAGAACATGGTGTTTGTTCAGCAAATTACTGTTAGTAAACGGCTCAATAAATTTGTTTTTTGTCAACAGAAAATCAACGAGCGCTCAGTGTTTGTCAATAAACGTTGATTTGCTGTTGATAACATTGCCGTTGCTACAACATCCATTTATAGTTGACCACCGTTGATCGCGAATGTCAACACAAAATCAACGTTGATCAACATCAAATCAACGCTTCATTTTTTAGAGGGTATATGTATGTTGATACATAGTAAAAAAACTTTATTAGAGTTTTTAATATTATTTTCCTATTTACATTATAATCATTTTAATAAATTATAAAGTCCTTTTTCTAGACGGCCATGCAAACTGACACTAACTCATTAAGCAAAAGAGTATTATTATTTCTAAGCAATTGGTTCATGCATCTCGCGTGCTACAGCCACTTGATGTCGGCGTATTCAGGACAGTGAAAAATAAATAGCGTGGCATCCTAAACAAACATTTTATTCAAAACGGTTTCAAAGATCTCACAAAATCTAGCTTCCCTGTGTTGCTCAAACAGCTTATTGAACAAAGCTTCCTTCTGCGACAATGTGCATTCCGGCTTCATAGCAACAAGTAATTTTCCGATGTGTCGAATGAAAATAACTAATGAAAAAATTAGCTATCGATCAATTTTTGCGCTAAATACTTAAGCATTACTAACACTGCCTATGCATACACGTATATACATATACTATATGCTTAGATGTTTTAATGTATGTCATACCTAACTGTACGTTTATTAATGTGATGAAATTAAATAGAATAAATAGACTAAAGCTAACAGTAGTCTTCAGAAGCTTAATGAGCCTCTGAACAAATAGTAAATCATTATGATCTTGTTCTGTGTTCTAAATAAGTAGTCATGATAGGAAGTAAAGTTGTTTATATTGTGAAAGATCCTGCATTCTGTAGCTATCAAGACGAAAACTCGTAGCTCATATAATAAATACTACAGCGACTTTTCCAGAAAGAAAGAGAAAAAGCCTGAAAATTATCTTTAGAAGTTATTTCCTGTTCCTTTAAATCTATAAACAGTTTTATGGATTAAATAATTTAATTTTTAAATACTTTTTTACTTTTTCCAACCCTCAGAAGTTTTTTTTTTCTGATAATACAATAAAATAAATTTTAACAAAGCTCTTTATACAAAAATATTGAAAGAATAAAAGCCTATGTTTCTCGTTTTAAATAATATAAAATATACAATATAAACAGTAAGAAACTTAAAGACGATAAGGCTATTACTTCAACCTTTCGACAACATTTTTTTTTTAATTTATAATGGAGAAATCATATTGGGCCATGGCCTACTGTTATTATACGGCCTGATTTGTTGCATTTTCCGTAAAAAATTAAGAGGCCAGTTTTTTTACGGCTTATTTTTAAATTTTAAATTATGTATGAAAGGTTTTACTAACAACAACAACATTAACAATATATTTATCAGTGAATATTATACATACGGTGTTGAGTAAAATATTGAATTATAATATTGTAACAATTACTATATAAATATTTGCTTGCATGCATTGGTTTATGCTTTTATAGTCATTTAATATGTAATGTATTCTGAGCTGATTAATATGAGAATGTATTCTGACTGATTGCCTGTTTCATTATATTCCATTAGAGAGTGGAATAATGAAAAAGACACACAGACAGTGTATTATTATTATTATTGTATATAGTAAAACTGCTTTTTTATGCGATTTTATTTAAGTGGAGATAATTCCAATAATAAATGTAAGTGAATTTATATTTAAAAATAACTCACATTTTTTTGATTCGTTTTAGTAATAAAATGGTTAATAAATGTGTTGTTACAAACTGTAAAACTGGTTACTTTTATGGTCCAAAAAAGTCAACATTTCATTTTCCTGAAGAATATGAATTTGCGAGAACGATGGATATACTTTATTAATAGAAAAGATTGGGTTCCATCAAAATATTAAGCTATTTGTGTGAATCATTTTGATGACAAATTTATTAATTAAGGTAAAAGATGCACCTTGAAACGGAATCTTCTTCCAGTTCCAACTATTCAAACCAATGAAATAAGTGGATCGTCGGCTCTAAGGGTTCCAAAGTTGCCCTAAAAAGAACCAACTTTGAGATATTTAGGAAAAGATGATTTTGAAGATTTTCAAAGTGTTGATAAAACAATTAATCTTAATTCTTTGACAGAACAACATTCTCCGCCGGGCTTTACGTTTAAAAAAATTCATGATAGTGTTGTTTATTATAAACTATGTTTTGATGAAAAACCAGGCATATCAACTATTTTTGAGTCAATAACTGTAAATAAAGATCTTTATGTTTCATTCTCATATAAAGGCTATCATATTTCTTTACCTGAATGGTTTCGTAGTGGTCATAATTGCAAATTAACAAACTGTAGT
The DNA here is from genome assembly GCF_038396675.1 of Hydra vulgaris. Classification (NCBI taxonomy): domain Eukaryota; kingdom Metazoa; phylum Cnidaria; class Hydrozoa; order Anthoathecata; family Hydridae; genus Hydra; species Hydra vulgaris. The sequence goes on along the minus strand of NC_088921.1, from coordinate 16,300,525 downwards.
ATGTTAGAAAATTTTCCTGTCTATATTAGAAATAAAGCCAGTGGTATGAATTCAATTTTGACAGAGTTAAATGAAATTAGATACTATTCTCCTCAAGGCAGACCTCCATATTCTGCATCCATTATACGTTATGCACTAATTTTACGTCACACTTCAGCACAGTCTTATAAGTTATTGTTAGAACAACTACCTTTACCATCTTTTAGTTTACTTAAAAAATCCAAAGTGGTGATATAAATGCGTATAAAGCTTTAACAGTTTCATTACAAAACATTGTGTATCATGTGATTGTGTGCTTCTTGTGGATCAAATTTATCTGCAAAAAGCAGCCCAATATCAAAGTGGGAAATATATTGGTGAAGATTCAGAAAGTAATCTTTATAAAGGTGTTGTTGTTTTTATGATTGTAGGGCTTCAAAAAGCTATTCCTTATGTTGTGAGATCATCACCTGAAGTTTGCACAACAGGATCATGGTTGAAAAAAGAAATTGATGAGTACATTACCTCATTGCACCAATCAGGTTTTAAAGTAAGAGCTATTGTTACAGACAATCATTCTACCAATGTTAATGCATTTTTAGAGTTACATAAATCCTATACTGGAGATGGAAAACTATTTATTTATCATCCAGCTTATAATGGATTTTTAAAAACATATCTATTGTATTGTATAATCCATTTAATAAAAAATGTTAGAAATAACTTGTTGAATGGAAAAAAATTTGTTTTTCCTTCTTTTTCGTTTGATTTCTTCAGAGACAAAGTTGAAGTTTCAGCTGGTTTTATTACTTGGGATTTATTTCATAAAGTTTATGAAAAAGGCCAATTATTAAATGGAAACTTGAATAAAGCAAGGAAAATTAATCTCATCCTGGAAACAATAAACAAGATCTTAATCTTGCATTAGCAATTCTTGATGAAACAACTACAGCTGCGATACTAAGTTATTTTTCTGAAAGAAATGATGCAGTACAATTTTTATCATTGTTTCATAAGTTATTTGTCACACTTAATTTAAAGCAGATGTTTAATACATCCAATCAGCTAGGCAATGCTGCTGTAAAAGGAGATAAAAAACCCACATTTTATAGAGAAATTGCAAATTGGATTGAAATTTGGTCAACATGTGAATATTTTACTTTAACCAAACAAACTTCTCATATTATCCAGAGGTGGAATTATATGTCCAAGTCAATCTTTGTCTGATTTTATTTGTCATCTTTTTAGTATTCTAGATATTATTTCTCCTATTCTAATCAAACACTGCAGTTATTCTTTATCAATCAAAAGTTTTGCAGAACAAATTTTTAAGATTTATTATAGCAGTGTTGATTTTACATGCGAGAATCACCAAGAATGGGGAATTAAATATGGATCTCGAATTGTCATTAATATTTTTTATATTAATTTACAAAAAGAAATTACAGATTCTGTAAGAAAAGATCAGGTAAAAGAGTTTTAAAAAAGACAAAGAACTGATAGCTAGCGCTAATAATAAATTTTTTCTCAAATCCTTAATACATATAAAATTACAAACCTTTATTTTTATTTCCTGATAAGAGTTGTAAGTAGTCTTTGCAAAATGTAAGTTTGTTTTAGTAGCATTTTAATACATAGCTATTTGAAAGCCTATTTTAGTATTTCATATGTTATGGGAATATACTGAAACAGGGAACCAGTTAGCGAAAAATATTGTATAGCATAATGTAATTACATGATGATAATCTTAGTTATTCCTCGACCATTTGGTTGTGTCTTGATCATATCCCACTCGCAACGATTATTTTTATATGCAGTATTTTGTCGAACAATATCTAAATTTTTTGCCGCAACAACACACGTGCATAATTTGATTTGTTATTTCAAGTGCATATTTACGTTGTCTTTATTTCATTTAGTTTATTACATTCACATTGGTTTACTTTAGTCATTCATGGATGTAATATTTCTAAAAGGTAAGTTTAAGCTCATAATTTTTATTATCTATAAATTAAGCTCATAATTATATATAATAAATATATATATTTATATACATATATATATAAATAAATATATATATTTATATATATATATATATATATATATATATATATATATATATATATATATATATATATGTATATATATATATATATATATATATATATATAACTTTAATTATATATAAATTAGGCTCATAATTATATATGCATAATTTTTACATAAGAGTTATTTATATGAAAGCTTAATATATATGTTTATATATTATTATATATATAATAATATAAGTTTATATTATGTATTTTATATTGTATGCATTATATGTATAAATATACATGTGTGTGTGTGTGTGTGTGTGTGTGTGTGTGTGTGTGTGTGTGTGTGTGTGTGTGTGTTTATGACAATACTATGTGATTTTTCTGAGAAAGCATAAAAACTGGAGTAGGGAATAGCTGTACTGAAATTATCATTAATGAATTTTTAGATATAAGATTTTATTAAATTTTAAGAAAAAGAAAATGTAGGAAACTTGCCATTACTAAAAATTTAGATTCAAGTTATACATATTTTAACAATTAGCAGACGTAAATAAAATCTCTTGTAAAAACCTACCACATTACAATGAAGATAACAATAGTAATAACAATAATAATTGTAACAATAGTAATTATAATAATAACAATCAGAATAATATATAACAACAGTTATTATAGCATATATATAATAGTATATTTTTAACAAATAGTTAAAAAGTTAGTTTTTAAAGTTAGCAATTGAGTCAATTGATTTTAACTGAGAAGGAAGATTGTTTGATCATTTTATGCATTGGTATTTTATGGACTTTTTGTAGCAAAATGATTTGAAACGTAAAGATTATATTTACTAACAGATTCAAGATAAGGCTTTCTCTAATAGTTAACAAATTTGTAAAGGTGCTGGATAGCGATATTAACTAACTGAACTAATACAAACAAACAATTTATTAGCTGAACAAGGTCATTAGTTTGAGTATTTATTATAAAAAAAACTTATCAGGGATAGAATGATTATGTGTTAAAAGGAGTGCTTGCAATTTATTTGCAGCACTTTTAGTTTCTTTGTTGCCTTTAAAGAGATATTTGTTTTCAGGAGAGTTGTTTGAGATGGAAGATGGAAGTTAGATTACAATTTAGAATAGCAACAGCTCAATGAGAAGAAAATCACTGAGAAAAGTGAAGATTAACATAGAATTAGCGAGAAGGAATAAGAAAACCCATGCCAGCTTGTATATTAAAATTACAAAAGGAGCACATTTATTGTTGCAATGAAGGAGTTTCATCTTCTTCTGTGATTTTTTAAATGTAAGGTTGTTGTAAGATGTACTGTGATAGGAAGAATGGAGATATTGAAGAAAAATGAGAAAGTTTTACATAGATCAAACTGCATTCAGAGCTTTCTAAGATTGAATGAGTAGAGATTGAGCACTGAATCAAAGACATGATACCAGTCACGAATTGCAAAAATTTTGAGCTTTAATACTTGCAGATTTAGAAACACCTGAGCTCTATTGAGCAGCCCAAGGATGTGACTATTAAGGTGACATGATTGCCAACATCAACATTGAGATTCAAAGATGAATTTAAATTAGTCTCACAACGAGCAAGTAGGTAGGTAAACATTGTAAAAAGTCAGATTCAAGAAAAAAAGTTAGTTTGAAGACCAGGAATATAAGCAAATGCCATATTTATTAAATTTGATGATAAAATGAAAATTATGATTTATGCATCAAGTTGATTAAAGTAATTTATTTGTTTCTTTTTTTGACTGCAATAATTCAACTTGCTTAATTATTATAAATATCAAATTTTGATATTTATAATAATTAAGCAAGTTGAATTATTAAAAATATTCAGCGCTGATTTCTGTGAATAACTTTAGAAATAAATTTAGAACACATACTTAGCTCCAAAGTCTTTGACATTGCGTTTTTTCCAACGTAGTGAAAAATTACTGATACTAAAAAAATAATAAAAGGAATACTAAAATGTATTCAAATGTTTACGTATGATCACGATGGTTACGATATGCCTAATAACCCGCAAACATTACATTATTTTTACATGACATGATTTGAATTATAGAATGAACATCATTGGAATGCGGAATGCCACCACTGATTGTCTTTGATATCAAAAAAAAAACAACCCGTTGTTTGGTCTTATTTACGATTGTGCGATTTTTTAGTTACTCATTCCATAATTCAAAAATAATTTAGGTCAGATTTAATTTTTTATTTTATTTAGATGTTTTCCAGTTTATGAGCTACAATTCATTGTCAGATGCTATACTAACATACGAAGAAGACACGATTATAAAGTATCGCATCACTGAGAAATCAAAAGATTTTTCAAGATGGTAAGCTTTAATAAATAACTTTTTTTTTGTAAGTGTTATGTGCATAAGATTGAAATAAAGTTACTACATATTGACGCGTAGGTATGTCAGTGAGTATAGGAGTGGGAATCAGCATAGATCGCATCCAACAATCTTGTTTATTGTTTTGATTTATTCTGTTTAGTTTCACTTAGTGACATTTTGAATTCCTCAAAGAATTTACCAAAACCATGCTGGGAATTTTGTGGTGCAAACGATCGACTACCAATCCCGTACAGTGGACACCCTTATATATTGCTTGGAAAGCGAATATATTATTGCCATCAAGGAAAAGATATCGATACTACGAAAAAGGAACGATACCGAATGGAAAACAATGCTCTGCGTATGAAGGATCACGTGTACAAAAAATCACGTTAGTACACGCAACCGACAAAAAAATGGATTGTCCTGTATCTTTTTCTGTTAAAAAAAATCATGATCTTTAATGAAATTAAACTGGCAAAAAATAATACATATAATCGAACTAACGCAGGACGGCAGTTGAAAAAGCAGTTTGAAGTAGTAAGATCTAAAGATTCTCCTCAAATCGGACAACTTGTTTATTTGCTAAAATGGCCTACTGAGCCGCATACAAATCATAACATTGGTGAAGCAGCTGGTTTGATAGAACCGTTAGATAAACGAGTTGATGATTTTTTACGAGAACAAATAAGAAATGGTTGTAAGGGTATAAGGGATTTAGAAAGTAGAGCTGAAGGATATGTAAATCTAGTTATTTTGCCAAAGTATTGTGACACTGACTTTCAACGACGTCGATATACACCTTCTCGAAAGAAAATTAGAAATATTATTAATTCCGAAAAGCTGAAAAATCAATATGCTAAAGTATACCAAATAAATGTTGAACAGCTCATAAAAGATAAATGGTGCAAATGGGGTGACATAAAGTTTGAGGGTTTGAAAAAGCGCATCGAAGATCAAACAGTAAAAAATGTCACAGATTTGCAAAGTGATGAAGAAATCGAAAAAGTAATAAAAAATTTAGCAACTCATAATACAGATGGTAAAATGATTTTTGTTTATCAATCGGACAAAATGAAACGCTTGTATCGAAGATATGCAGAACATTTCATATGTTTAGATGCAACGTATAAAACCACAAAGTATGCTTTGCCTTTGTTTTTTTTGGTTGTAAGAACTAATGTCAATTTTCAAAAAGTCGTTGCAATTTTTGTGTTACAGGAAGAGACGCAAGCCATGATCACAAAAGCTTTGATGTTCATAAAATCATGGAATCCTAATATAGATCTTAAATATGCCATGGTTGATTTCGGTGAAGAAGAGATTTCTTCCCTAGAGTCAGTTTTCCCTAACATCAAAGTGTATTTGTGTGACTTTCATCGTGAGCAATCTTGGCACCATTGGATTTCCAAGTCTGATAATGGAGTGCAAAATATTGCCCAATATGTAAAAATATATTTGCGTTGTATAGCACATTCCGAAAATATCGAAGACTGTCGAAAAGCTACGTCTGATTTCTTATCCTGGGAATTCTGTAAAGGAAAACTTCTAAAGAGGTAAGTTTGCGTATATAATTAAACTATCAAGTTATAACAAGGTGTTTTTTTTACGATCATATGTTTTTACAAAGATATGTCTTTACAAGGATATGTCTTTACATTTTTGATACTAAACATTATATTTTTATATTTTTGTTTTTTGTTGGGGCTCACAGTGGCTGGTGAACTTCAATACAGATTAAACTTTTTTCAGCTATTCGTTATTGCAATAATTTAGATATTCCCATATTTGTGAACGGTAATCTACTCGATGTGTCATCTACTCTTCATCTTCTAGAATTAATTCTTACTTCCGATCTTCCTTGGAAACCATATATATCAAATCTGTTGCGAAACTAGCTAAGGTGGCATCTCTTTATCAAGCTTGACAATTTCTTCGAGCTCGAATTTCTATTGAGCTCGACTTTCTTACTTCGGATTCTATTCTCTATCTCTATAAATTTCAAATACAGCCTTGAATGGAATATTGTTGCCATATATGTGGTAGACCTTCTAATGATGCCCTTTCTCTTTTAGACAAGGTGCAAAAATGCATTGTAAACAGAGTTGGACCTGCTCTTGCAGCCAATCTCCAACCATTATCACATCGTCGTAATGTTGCTTCTCTTTCTTTTTTCTACATACACTAAAATGGACACTGCTCTAAAGAACTAGCATCTCTTGTGCCATCTACTAAAATTTATTCTCATGTTACTCGTCATTCAGTTAAGTCTTATCCTTTTCCTGTGACTGTTCGTAAGTGCTTCAAAAACTCTTGTTCATCTAGTTTTTTTCCTCGAACATCAGTTCTTTAAAATTCGCTTCCTTCATCTTACTTTCCTGGATTCATATAATTTGCAATCCTTTAAGTCGTCTGTCAATCTTCATCTTTTCTCTTCCAGTAACTTCCAACTTTAATTAGTGGTTGCTTTCAACCTTGTTGGAAGCGAAGATGTTAAGAAAAAAAAAAAAAAAGAAAATAGACATCATGTATAAAGTAAAACACCTAAATATAACTTGCTTGAAAAATAAATTTCGTTGGTTAATTCACAGTTATATTAACTATTGCAAAAACGTTTGGGCAAACTCTTTAGTACTAAAGAAAATTTGCATAAAATAAAAGCAAGCCTGTCGAATAGTATGCAATGCTAACAGGTATACCCAGGTATACCCACGCCAAACCATTAATCAAGGAAATTGGACCACTAAATATTTATGAACTGAGCCTCCTTCAAAATTTATTAATCATGGTTTAATCGCAAAATAACTTGCTACCAAAATACTTTAAAACTCAATTTTCCACCATTGATCACAAATACCCAAGGAAGTACTATCTTCAAAACTTTAAAATTACGAAAGGTAAACATAAAAAAACCGACTTCTCTATCTTATCTCGAGGACCGTGGCTCTGGAATTTGATTCTTAAAGAGGAAATAAAAAACATGAAGTCATTAAATCTCTTTAATGCAGCAGTCAAACAGCACCTATTTAATTTAAGTGACGTCAACATACTCTCCTATTTTTAAAGATCAAAGTTATAACTGATTAAAAACAATTTATCCCTTTTGGATGACTTCAAACAATGATTATATCACAATACAAATAGTTTTTCTTTTCTATACTAATCTATTTTTTTAATTTATAGTTTTTGCTTTATTTCTACATACGAATTTTTAATGTCACGTTAATCTCACGTGAAACTTATTGCAAAGTTGCAAATGAAAGGAGCTTGATGATAAGACGTCTTCTACTTGCTCCTGTCATTATTTTAACTTACGGTATTTATAAATGTAGACATAAAAATATACTTATATAAATGTGTTAAGATTAATTGCATGTAAAATATATAGTGACTAAATAAATTACAAAAAAAAAAATCTTTTATATTTTTTGTGATAAAAAAATGAACCAGCTCAAATGAGCAGAAATTTTTCTGTACCATCTATAACATCTATATAATTATTAATAGTTTCATTTTTAAAAAAGTTATAAGTTAAATGCGCCCATACCACACCAGCGGTACCAAAGCACATCTAAGTTTGTCCGTGCAATCTCGTAATAATTACACAATAACTAAAAAAACCATTTCTAATCCAAACAAAAAAATAATAATCAAAATAGTGAGGGTTTAAATATTTGTAATCTAAAAATGAAAACTAATTTCTAATCAGAAAAAGATTTAATTATCAAAACTAGACACGAAGTTGTCTAGTTTAAAAAAAAAATTATTATATTCATGCATAAATTAAAGCTTATCTAAAAATATACTTTTAAATATGCTTTAGTTTGAATAAAATTTTAAATATTTATTTTTTACCAGCGTTACCTAAACACATTAAGTAAAAAAACATGATTTCATTTAAACGATAAAGTTTCATTTCTCAATTTCTTTAAAAAACTATTTTTACTTAAAAGCATTTTTTTAAATAGCTTTAAAAAAACTTACGAAATTTGTTCATTTATTTCAGTGGTTTTCTTGTTGGGTGATAACGCCCTCTGGGCGCCCTTAAGCACAATTAAATCAAAATGTATTAAATGTACCCCCTAGTTTGCAGTCGGTGACGATTAAAAGTCAGAGGTGAAACATCAAAGTCAAACAGCACCTATTTAACTTAAGTGATTCAACATACTCTCTATTTTTAAAGATCAAATTAATAATCAAAGAAAAGGAGATTAAATAAATCTAGCTTGCAATTTTTTATTAAACCTCCTTGAAAAAAGAAGAGATTATTACTTAAATATTTCATTTTCTAATTATCATTTATTTTTAAATTCATATAACAACATTCAATATTAGTCATGTAATATGATTTTCATTTTATTATATTAAAATTTGATATTTATATAAATGCATTTATTTATGTGATGCCATATAAGTTTGAGAATCACTGATTTATTTTCTTCTTTTATTTCTCCATCTAGCTAGCAATTTTTTATTTTTTCAATAATAATAAATCAACTGTTAACAAGACTATTAGGACGATATTGATTCTGGTACCAAAAAATGTCTATTAGCTCTGTAAATAAGCTAAGGAACTTAACATGCACCTGTAGTATGTTTTATTTCAAATCATTTCATAGTATAACAGATTCATAACTAGAGAGTATTTGCAATTTAAGGAATTGTAACTACTGATACTGGTCACAACACAACCATAACAAAACGCAACCATGAAAACCCCACCATAAAGTATGAAAGATTAGGCGTATCATTTTTAAATACAAATTTAATTTTAAAATTAAATTTGTATTTAAAAATGCATACAAAAGAAATACAAAAAAGGCATACAAAAGAAATCCATTTTTTAAGTCACATTTTTCTAATTTTTTAAATTGCATTGATCTAGAGTAATCTAAATTGATCTTGATTGGGAAAAAAGGTTTTTTTTGTTAATTTTTTTAGTTTTTTTACATTAAATATTTGCATAACATGAAACTTTTTAATATATTTTTTAATGCTTAAATAGATTAAAACAAAACAAGAAAAAATAATATGAAACCATGTTTGTTTAATTGTTATGGTTTAATAAATTAGATTTAAAACGTTTTTTTAAAACTATATTATAATAGAAAAGTTGATTATCATGTTTGTAATGGATGGTAATTAGGAGTAATGTAATGGAGTGGTCGAATTAATAAAATAAGAAAATCAAGGTAATGGAGTGGTCAAATTAGTTTTATGGAGCTAAGTTGTTACTAAAGTTTAGTTGTTGATTAAAAATGTGTTTTGGATTAAACTCTGTTATAGATCATGTACTGTATTATTTTCATTTAAATTTATGATAGTCGTACTTTTCTAGTTAACATTATTGTTCCTGATATTTGGGATGCAACTAATGATCCGATTAATAGTTGTTATCAACCATATCTTGTTTATTTGGAGGCAGCTGTCTTGCAATTTTCAAGTCGACTCGAAAACAGATTTTTGTACAGATACAAAATGGCTCAGAATAAGGTTTTAGGTCATGATGTTGCAGATGCGCATCGTAAAGATATTACAACAATTCTTGCATTTGACACATTGGTCACTTATTTGATTGATGTTTCCATAATCATCGGTTTAAACGAAAATTCATACAGTTTCTTTGTGGAGATGGCAGACAGTACGGAAACAGTATGGTGAGCTACGGAGCAACAACTGTTAGTTTAGAACATGAATCAACAAATATATTTAAAGCAGTGCCATCAGATCAGTTTAGAATGCAAGCATTATTAGACCTATTGACTTCTTTGGGGTGGAACTATTTTAATTTAGCAACCTCAGAAGATATGTATATAAAAAATGATACAGAGGTTTTCAAAAATTGGGCAAGCGATTTAAATCTATGCATTAGGGAAATTTAAATGTTTCTAAAAGATTTTGATACTATGGTGTATGGAAAATATCTTAAAAAAAGTTACGGTGATGTAGATGGAATAGCACCTGAAAACGAATACAGAAAGTTTCTTCGAAACTCCTATGAAGATGGAATAAAAGGAAATATTGCTTTTACAAATCCGGAAGATTCTCTGTTTTTGTTGAAGGAATTAAGAGCACTAATTATTGAAAAAAAGTCCAATCCATTTAAAATAATTTGGTTTTATGGAGCAATTGTTTTTTTTATTTTTCACCTACTATGTCTGATCATGTACATATTTTACATGTAGAATCTATTTCAATTGAGTTAACACATACAAAACATATAGAGTTTAAACATTTTATGGAGTCTTGTTATCTCATCCCAAATCGGAAGCAATCATGGTATTTTGAAAAAAATGCTGTTAAGTATTACGGCAATGTAAGTAATACGTGTTATAAAATACCCAAATATTATAACTTCATGCAAAAACATTGTCGTATAAACTAGATGCTCTGATGTTCCATAAAATGTGGAATGGTTTATAACACGACGACCGTACACAGAAAAAGTTCTTGTAAATTACATGATTCACGCTATTTATGCTAGCGCTATGGCTATCCGTACTTTAATAGAAAAAAAATGTGATCATTACAGTTTACTTCCTTCAAATGTCAATAATCTACCGTAAATGTGAGTAATGTTAGGAAAGAATTGTTTAACATTCTTCGTTCAATGTCATATCCAGACAACACTATTTCATCAACTTTGTTTTGGGATAACTATACTAAACCTGAAATAATTAGCAATGACTTTGTATACCACAACCCTATTAAGAGAGCATTCAAGTCTACTAAAGTTGGTGTTTGGTCAATGAATTGCACTATCTAATTTTAAGAATGAAAAATTTCTTGGACAATGTAAAATAAACTTTTTATTTGACTATAGCAAAACATGCGTTGGTTTTAACTTTACTCCAATTTGTAGCAAACCTTGTGATATAGGTTACATGAAGGAACATGCTAATGACAACCTCAAAATCTTTTTAATAGCATTGTTATTAACAATACATGTGTTAAATGAGTTAAGTGCCAGCAAGGCTTAGAAAAAGCAGAACTGGAAACAATGACTTGTTCAAGGTTACATTTGTTCATTTTTTATCTCATTGATATTTTTTTCTAAATAACAGCTGCAATTTTATATTTGAACTCAGCAACTTACGTTCTTTGTATTCTCAGAAGCTTTTTTTCTCAAACTGGTTCAAATATATGTTTTTGTATTTTGATTTAGAACGTAAGTTATTAGAATGTTCCGTTAAAACCCTATCTAAACTTTAGTTTTAAACCCAATTTAAACTCCATCTAAATGTTTGTTTTAAACGCCGTACGAATGTATTAAATGAAACTATCGTTTTATATTACTTTTCAGTATTTAGTATGAGTTTAACGCTCATACTAAATTTTAAAAAGTAATAAGAAAACATCTGATTATACATTTATGCATTTAAAATTGTTATAGGACATGTCCAAATAAATTATTTTAACAAGTTATGTAAAACTTAACTATCTTCACTTATATAAAACACTGTAAATATAAATTGTAATAAAAACAACGCAATAAAACAATCGTACTAAGTACTTAAAAGTAATCGAAAAGGATCGTTGTCTAAACTTAGGGAACGTTTAACTTTTCTTAACTTCGACGTCAAAAAAAGTTAAGCGTTGTCTAAATACGTACAAAGGAATTAAACATCAAAAAGTTTTTGTTTATTTATTTTTAAGTTTAAAGAAAATACATACAAACTCATGGCAATTTAATAATCATTATTGCCATCAAGATCAAGATCGTCTTCATGGTGATCCTCGTCATCGTTTTTGCTTAAATTGATCAATCCAGCTTCTCCATCTTGAGAATTTGAAAAATTAGCATTTAAATGGCTTTTTCCAGTTCTACCTATATGGAAGGGAGCCATTCTAAGATGGGAACCAAGGAGTGAATGTATTTCCGATACTGTGGACGAATAATCACATTCATTACACATTCTAAAAACAATTAATTCAGTATTAACGTTTATACTAAATGTTGGATTAAGGGTCCGAAGATTTTAGTGATAGAAATCCGAAGATAGAAGTGGATGCAAAACATCAAATACAAAAAATCAACAGTTGTACAAGAAGAGCTGTGGATAGAGCACCAATAGATTTATAAAATTGTTTAAATTGCTTCACTACTTTTATATTCTACTTATCTTTATAAAAATATTTAAATAATTTAGTCAGATGGCGACATGCTCTTTGAAAAGTCTATTCATCGTATCATAGGTTTATATCATACCCTTTAAAAACTATTTTCATAGTTTTAATGGTGTTTAAGATTTGAAGTACATTAAAGAATAGAAGTATAACTTGAACTTGATTTTAGTTAAAAAAAAAATTTAATACTTTACTAACAACAACTTAACATAAAGCAGTGTCTCTAAATGGAAGCTTTTTAAGTGTGCCTTTTTCATCCATACTTAAATGCGACTTAACAAAATTAGAAAAAAAGTCTTTTGAAGAGATTTTTTAGTTTTCAAGTATCTTTAGTAGATGTTCTTCCAATTCGTGAAAGAAGTTGAAACTACAAATAAATTATTAGAAAATGCACATTTTAATAGATATGGAATTCCAGTTTATAATCAAAATATAAATTCTGCTTGTTAAGTAAAAACAAAACCTATTTAGACATAAAAAAAACAGTCTTGAATAAAAATTTTAGAATCATTGTCAAATTTTAAATGACAGAATATTGAACTTGAAATAGAAAATGAGCTATTTACTAAAGTTGTTTTATTTGCAAGTATCCCACACTGCTCCTCTAAATTTCTATAACCATTCAAGGTCTAGATAGGTCCAACAATAACTTTCAGATGAACTTCACCGCTTTCTATGTGCTTTGAACTTGGTATACACATCATTTCAACTGCTATTCTCAAATCTTTAATTTCATATGCCAAATTTGCTAGCTGATAGAGAACTTTTCTCTAGAACTCTGTAAAATACATTACATTATTCATATAAGAAACATATTTTTAAAAAACTATTAAAATTTTGGTACACTAACTTAATTTTTTTTTTAAATCTTAAGTTTTTTTTGTAAATCTATTTTAAAATGTATGTTATAAAATGTATGCTTAAAAAATTTTATTCAATACTTAATCAAAGTCCATATTTCACAGTTATAACATCCAAAGATAATGGTAAAAGAAAGACTATAGCTTAAGCAACTGCATTGGCCACATCAAGCATAAGACAATAAAATTGAAAAACTTTTAAAGTTTGATAACTTACTTACTTGATCCATTTCATTGATTTGGGGTGCAGTTGCCATATAACTGTTTGTTTGAAAGTTTTTGTTTAATTTTAGGGGTGGCTGTGGAAATACAGACGGTTTGACTACAATATAAAAACACCAACTCAAGCTAAAAAAATAAGTGTTACTTGGTTGATCAACCATATTGTCTTTTGATATGCCTCTGCCTCAATAATGGAATCCTGGAATTAAATTTTCTAGTTAACAGACAAATCGATTGTAAAAGTACTAAGGCTTTACCTGCAATGTAAATAGTTATATAATTACATCATGTTGCAAAGTCATTTTTAACGAAAATTTTACTAAAAATTGTAAAAAATTTGATTTAAAAAAACTTATATCATTGGGATTTTTTGCGTAGGAATTATAACACAAAATACGTTCATTGGTCACAAAATTTTATCTAAAGGTAAAAGTTATGTAAATTAAAAGTATTAGGAAATTTCGAGATCCTATTTGATTGTTCCATTTTATTATGTTTTGGTGAAGTAGCCACTTTCGATTTCAATATAGGAATCTTAGAATTGAAACTTCTTGACGCAAAAGGTGACTGTAGGAGAGTTGATGGATTGGCTGTAAAGTAAATAAAAATATAGTTACATTAGTTATTTAAAAAAAAAATATTTTACGAAACCTTTTAAGAAACCAAGCTACATCTGCGAAAAACTGTATATATGTTATATATTTGTTATAATTATTAATAGTATTCAAAGATATAAAGACTGACACAACTGATCAACTTCAGAATCTTGTGATACCACATCAACACTTTTTCTGCACAATAAATTACTTGGTTACAATGTTTTGCTCCATTTTGCAGGTGCTGGTGGAAATGCAGACAGTTTTACTATATTGTAAATAAATTGCAACTACATTAGATATGAAAAACTATTATAAATAATTGTTTTACTTAAAAACAAATAAATATACATTACTATTATAGTTATTTTTTGTTATTGCCAACTACCAAGGCTTTAGAGCTGAGGTTTAAATTTTACTGCCTTATATTGGTTCCTCATAAAAATATTAGTTACGGGTAGCTCTGGTTCCAAACCCTGATTAAAAATCTGATTATAACTTTTATAACAAAACAATGATTATAACTCTGGTTCCAAACCCTAATTATAATTATTACTTTGTTTTTTCTTATTACAAATTGCTAATTGTCACCAAAATCTAAATCGTCGCTCTTCTTACTATTTGCATTAACATTAATATCAACTTCTTCATCACCTGAAAAATAAAATTTGTTATACTATAATTGTAATAAAATGAAACAGGTAAACTGGTAATATTATTTTAAATTAAAAAAAAAATGGAATGCAAAAAAATGGAATACAAAATTAAAGACTTATAATAACTGATAATAAAAAACTGCCAAAGATATTAACATATCATAATGGAAATAATTAAAAAGTAGTATAGTCTTTACATTTGTGCTTTTTTATTATCTGCTGAATATCAATGTCTTCTTCTTCAGCTGCTGTTGTTACATCGTAACTATTGCAATCTTCGAATCTGTAAAAAGAATAAGAAAACATTTGATTATACATTTAGGCATTTAAAATTGTAATGGGACATGTCCAAATAAATTATTTTAACAAGTTATATAAAACTTAGCTTAACTTAAAACATTGTGAATATAAATTGTAATAGAAACAACTCAAAACCTTTTAAAAGCTCAACAGAAGCTAAAAAAAAATAATCATACCTAACACATTTTTTATTTTTATGAGTTTGAACCACCGCCAATTCTCACCAGGTTCAACTCTATCCCTAATTAACTCTAATGCATTCATTTTAGATGTGGCCACATAACTAGTTTCCCACGCACCCATATGGAAGGCAAAATACCTTCTTCTTCGCGATTTTCTTCTAACCAAACAGCTTGGTGATATGACATTTTGCTAAAAAGTAAACTCCTTTAAAAACTTCTTCTATATATTGGTTTGTGTGTTTATATATATACATTTTTTTTACAACCCATGCCTCAACTAAACAGTATATTAAGGGAGGTTATTATTAGAGGCTAGGAAACTTTTCAAAAAATAAACATATATTTACTACTTTTATTAATTTCATGTCGGTTTTGCTATCAAAGTGAAGCTATCAGGAAAATGACACAAAAATGATATTAGCATTTTTTAAGAAAAATAATTCACTTATAATATAGTATAACTCTTATAAATTTACAAAATGAAATACCAAATACAAATATTAAAAAAATAAAAAGCAATAATTCTTTCTCTAAGTATGAAGCCTTAGAATGTTATACATAGCTAGTGCAAATTAAAGAAAATTTAGTCTTATTGCTAAGCCTCATATACTAAGAAATATCTTCATTAAATTAAAAAAACTTTCAACACTATTATAAGTAATAAATTAGTGTAATAATTTTAAAATATTAGTCTTGTTTATGAATATGTATTTATTTTCCCTAATTTATCTCAAAACTAAAATACGATCCCTCCTGTTTGTTAATTAATTTTTAAATTTGACTAACTTAACAATCCTTTGAATGAAGACGAGGCATCAACACAAACCCATCATTACATGGAGGCTTCATAGCTTTTCTCTCAATTTCTGTAAACTTCACTTTTTTTAGTTTTAGTATGCTTATGATGACTGCACACAAAATAAGTGTCTATTAGGTCAGATGAGCAGGGCTTATCTGACCTAATAGATGTAAATTAGCAAAATTGAATATAGAACACAGACATAAATCTTGTTGAACTTCAAAAACTTCTGCAAATTGGCCAATTTTTTAGTTGTACAAACGAATCTCTATACGCTGTTGATAATTTAAGGTTCGGTTTTATTGCACTTTTAATTTCAGATAATTTATTAGCATTTTCGTATTCTTGAATTCTTTTTGCTACTTGAACAGCAGGATTTGAAGGACCTCTCACATATCTCTTTAGTTTTTGGAGATAACTTTCAAAAGGAAATGCCCTGATTTCATCGAGTGGTGAATCAAAGAACTACACATCATCACCAATGTGCAGTAAATGATGAATATTTTAAACAACAAAATCACTACCATATAATTGCTGAGAATTCTCAACAAAATGTCTAATCAAATCATTGGCATAGATCAACACGCCTATTACCTTTTTCTCAAAGCTTGCAGAACACGCCGTACAACACCTAAGGAGATCAAATGCATATAGTCAAGTGGAAAAATGCTGATACATTGGCCTGTTATTTCATTTAAAGGTGAAGCTCCATGTTGGTGACTTCCAAGGAACTCAAGTTTTTAAAACTGTCATCGGTGCGCTTTTCAGCATTGAAGCAATCAGTAGAAGCAAATATGGTTCGTTTGTTAGTAGACATACCCACAGCAAGACAACGCTCACATGCATGCAGACCGTTATAACCTACAATATTTTTCAGAAAAGCTCTTGCTGGAGCATCACAAACAACTGAGTGCAAAATAACTGTGTAATGTTTACCGTTATGGGTGAAACCATTATGCTTAATTAATTTAAATCCTTCAATGAAATCTTTTAAAAATTTGTTAACAGAGTTTGGCTTACTATCTCCTTAATATAAGGCAACAATTGTAGGTGAACCTTGATTAACAGTAGAGAGACTTGGCCAAAATTGTTTTTTTGAAGATCTATACAACGGTATACCCTCAACATTTATTTGCAGATTGAGTACATTGCTGCAAGTGTTTAGATTTATTGCATTCTGTAAACCTTTTGTAAGGCCAAAATATATGCATTTTCCACCACATCTTTCCTGAATTTGTATAGTCGAAGGAGTTTGCAATAAAGAACGACTAAATCTAAAGGCAGCTGGCATCCATGTTTTCTCAACAAGGCTAATAATTCATTACACCATGAACATGTCAGTTTGACATTAACAACCCATTGAGGTAGATCGTATTGAAATGATCCATTGTCAATTACATCAATATCACAATAATGTTCATCATCTGAGCTGCTATAAGGTTGCACTGTGTCAAAGTTGGGTCCATCAGAATCGCTATTGAACAAATAATCATTGCTATTATCTGATATATCAACAAAATTGCAAAAACTTGCATTGGAAAGGTTTTGTGATTCAGTTGATATTTCAGATAATATGGTCATATTAGTTGATGAGTCTGATAACGCAGGAAATTCCAATTCAAAGAACTATTTACATCTTTAATACTTTTTCTATATTTTTGCTTATACTCTGCTTGTGAAGTCATGTGAACCTAAAGAAGAGCCTCCAATTTGAGTATTCAAATACTAGAATGTTATAAATCATTAGAAAGCCCTTAAATACAATATTTCAAAGGTGAAAAAAGATTATGAAAAGTAGGCAATTATAAAAAAGTTATGACGTTTTAGTAGCAAATTTTTGATGTATGGATTTCTTGATAAAACTGTGGTCAAAACAATATTTTTTTAAACAGAAATTGTTATAACTTTGTCAACTCTTATTCAAATATCTTCAACTTGGTATCAATAGATAGATGTAAAAAAAGGCTATAATTTCAAACTAGTTTCTAGGTGAAGGGCACATCAATGTTTTTAAAAAAAAAATGACAAAAAAAAATGATTGCCTATTTTTACTCAAAAAAAAAGTTAGATGGGAAATGCGCTAAAAAAATTTGGAAAAACGGAAAATTAGGTACCAAAAGTGCTAAACTGATATAACTATCTGCTACATAATATTTTTCGATGAAATTTAGTAGGCGCAAAGAAAATGCATGTAAAAACTTATTTAGAAAATCAAAAAAGCTGAATAAAGAGTCCTTTAACAAGATGTTTAACAAGTAAACATCAAACTATTTTTCATAAAAAAAAATAAAAATTAACTTAAGTTCAATGTTATAAAGTTTTTATTCTGAAAATTTAATAAAACAATTATAAAAGTATTTCTACACCTTAAAGGTGTAGCTAAGGTGACCTTAGCTTTAAAAGTCCTCTTTAAAAAAAACCTTTTCTGGAAACTATAGAACTAGTTTTTCATTTTTGTTTCGTACTTTTGATGTTATAATTAGGTACGTGGACTGAAATTTTTAAATTGAGCATATACTAGAATGTTAAATATCATTAGAAAGCCCTTCAATACAGTATTTTAAAGATGAAAAATTATTAAAAACAAACAATTCAAAAAAAAGTTATGACGTTTTTAGTAGCAAATTTTAGATATATGGATTTATTGAATAAACTGGTTCCAACTATTATTTTTTTCACTGAAATTATTATAACTTTGTCAAATCTTATCCAAATGCCTATAACTTGGTATCAAAAGATAGATGTAAGAGTAGGTTACAAGTTTATATTAGTATAAATATAGTAGAAATACAAGTTTTTCATAAAATTTTTGATCTTTATATACAAAAAGTTATTCTAATTCGCTTTCATTCCATTTTCAAATATTAGGGGTCTATCTTATATTTAAGGGTGGATGTTTTCGTTACGTTTTAACACCCTCATAGTGAAATGTTACATTCTTATAAATATTTTAATCTTAAAAACACTGATTATATTGTGTGCTCAAAAGTATAAGTTATACTTTGTTAATCTACAGCATTTAAAAGTGGTGTATAAATTGGCATTAGGGGCGGGATGTGTGCCACGCCTAACTCCTCTTGATTGTGTATGCCACCATTCACCACAAAGCTGCCATTATGCAGTCTTCGTCTGCGAACTTCTCCAAAACAGTTTTTTTCTTCTGCTGTAGCTCCTAGATCCCCCCCCCCCCCCGTTAGGAGGATGATAGGTCCAGCTAAATGATTCCCCGTCATTCCCTCCTAACTGGACCCATCACATAAATGAGCGACTGCTAGTCGATCCAGGGTGATGATACATATATCTCCGATAGACATCATATGTAAGATCTAATAACAATAAATCGTAAGTAGATTAGTACTGAATGGTATTATGTAACATTTAATATAAACCAACTATTTGTGAAAATTATTGATTGAACAAATAAATTAAAAGACTAATAAATCAATTATAGCTTTAAAAATGTAAAAATTTAAATACTGCTCTTGATTTTACTTCTACTGCACTTTGATGGATAACATATTAAAAATGTATTAAATAGTGTACACAAATAAAAATATTATGAATTTACTAGCAGAAGGTTGTGCTGATTGTGGAGAAGGTTGTGAAACTAAATGAAAAAATAAGTTGAAATAAAATAAAATTTTATTTGCAATTGATAAGAAAGGCATACACATATTAGAAATAACTGTTTTAAGTATATACCATGCATAAACAGATTAGAAAATAATAGTTTTTTTAAACTTACCAATTGTAGTAGCTGTAGATGTAACTCAAAGTTATCCAAGTTGTAATAAAAAATAAATTTGCAATTGTTGAGAAATGCATACATATTAAAAAGTAGCAATTGTTAAAATTACCACTCATGGCAGATTATATTTGTAAGTCTATAATCAATACTAAAATCTATCCTATACAAATTTACCAGTGGTAGGTTGTGTAGATTGGACTAAAGATAACAAAAAAATAGTAAAATTACACAAAACACTATGTAATTGTCAACAGTAAGTAACAAAAGTAACAATCGTTAAATCTGTTCTGTGTAACCTTATTAACAAAATGAAAATAAACAATGAAAATATAACAGTAAAAATATAAAAAAAATATACTTATAAACAATAAGCTAACATTAGGAATGTATATACTTTGGTTTATAATGGTATAATGGTATTTATTATACTAATGGTACATACTTTGTTTATATATAAATTATGTTAATTTGGTTGTAGTTATATATAAACGATGTTATTTATACTTATGAAATTATAAACCAATGAAGTATCTGATTTGTATACTTATTTATAACGGTGTGTTTATAAAGTTGTCTACTGATACTATCACTTAACAATCCATTCAAAAGCAAGAGTCTTAATCTGAAACATTATACTTTTTTATATGTAACATAAAAAAACAATAATTTTTTACATTTATCATTATATTTTGTTTCAAACATAAGTTAACTATAATATTATTATGAAATAAAAGAAATTAACTTACTCTCTGTTAGAGAATCAAAATCACTTTTATCTATATTTTGCATTTTAATTTTATACATAATAATAAAAATTGACATAATACAAAATTGCAATAATTTTTTCAGAGTTGCCCCCCTTATCTGCCCCCGTATTTCGCTTACCGAAAAAAACAACAACAACAAAAAAACGAAAATAGGTACCAAAAGTTCTATACTAATTAATCTATTTGCTGGTATTTATTTTTCGTTGAAAATTGGCATGTGAATAGGAAATGCATGTAGAAAATTATTTTAATAATAAAAAAAAGAGGATCGACATTTCTACGACTACAATTTCATGTGTGAATATCAACCAAATTTTTATGCAAAATTGTCGAAAAAATAATCCATAAAAAAGTATGCTAACCATACATTATAGTCATAAAAAAATCAAGATTAACCTTTCGTCTTTAAAAAATAGTTCATAGGTTCATTCTAGGTTCATATATGTTTCTAATAAGAATCACCACAAAATAACGTTTGCCTAGGGCTACCTAAAAAAAGTGGTAAACTTAATCTAACACAAATTAAACTATTTGCTGGTATTTTTTTTTTCGTTGAAATTTGGCAAGTAAATAGGAAATGCATGTAGAAAACTATTTTAATAATAAAAAAAGGGGGATCGACATTTCTTCGACTAAAATTACATGTGTGAACATCAACCAAATATTCAGGAGCAAAATAATCAACTTTTGGGCCTATATAAAAGGGCCTATATAATTGTTCGGGGAGAAAAAAAAGTTTTCAAAAAAAAATTATTTACAGTTGGAACAATTTAACTAATTCTATTAATGAGTATTCAAGAAGTTATTATTAAATATGCCAATCAAAAAATTATAAGTAATACAGGTATACATTATAATTTGACTATTGAAGTAATCCTATATAGACGATATAATTGATGCAAAGTTAAATCTACTGTCTATAGCTATTCATTATATAAATAAAATAAATTTCAAATCCAATAAGTGGAGTGTGGTGACTAACCACGTATTTATGCCAAGGGTGGATCCATAGGAAGGGGGAGGCAATCGTTCCCTTTAAATTTTTATTTTAAATTTTAAGTTTAAATTTTAAGTTTAAATTACGTGAGTAAAGAGGCTGTTAAAATCAGCGCAAAAAAATTATGGACTTGCCTGCTTAAAAATCATCAAACCTAAAAGTTAACCCCCCCTCCCTCCTTTATAGGTAGTCAGGATCCACCAAATTGAAAAAACATGTTTTCCCCTTCCCCCCTTCCCTATTACTACAAAGTCTTGACCCCCTTTCCCTTGATATTTGTTCTTCATTAGTGATCCAGTAGCGAAAAATTCTGACTCATTAGTAACTTTATTTTCTTAATAATAACAAAAATATAGTTTTACTTTATAAAATCTTTAGTAAAAACTATTTGAAACATTATGGTTAACTTTTGAGTCAAAAACGAATGAAATAAACTTAATTATTTTTTATTTCATATATCGTCAAAATATGCAAACTTATAGAGACCATTATCCTATATCTTGTCTTCTCTGTAAAATAATTACATAATCATTTCTTTTTTTAACTTATTTTTAATTTATCTTAAGTTTCTTTCCTTAACGTATAATATTGTGGTAATTTGAGGCTGAGAACTGATATATCTCAAAATTTTGACACTATTACCCAAAATGTGGGGGCATTGAGCAAATAATTTTTTTTTTTTTTACTATCTTATAAAAAATTTAAATTTATCAGCAGATTTTTTAATTTAATCAAATAATCTTATGTTTAAAACTTACAATCATGTAAGATTTCACCTTCCCTAAAATGAACGAGTTGTATACTTTACTTGATCATATTTTTAGAATACTTAAATAAAATTAAAAACCTGTTGACGAACTTAACAATATCATAAAACTGAGTGAAAACAAATAATTAAAAAGGAGTCAATTAAAAATAATAATTTTTAAGATTGTATTTTCACAAAAGCTTAGAACAATTACTACACTTCCACTCCATGACTTTAACATCATCTAATTCAGTTATCATAGTACATTTTACGTGATACAAAATGTCACAAACATCGCAGCACACCCACTCATCACCTTTATCTCCACAGTCACCACATTCAGGACATACAATGTTGCTGTTGTCATCATTATCATTTTTATTATTTTTTTTTTCTTCAATTTTTATTTGTTTTGTTTTTTTGAAGCTTCTTCTCTTGTTCGTTTTAAACATGCTTCTGATGTTAAACTTTCACCATAGCAAAACCTTTTAACCCGTGCAGATCTTCTATGAAGGGAGGTTTCTGCACATTTAGACTGTAATTGTTTAAGAAAAAAATCTTTGATAGAGGAAGTTGATGTAGAAATTGGTAATGATGAAGCAGATGATATTGATGTTGAAATGGCAGCATCTTTAACACAAATGCTTTGAAGATTAGGCATTGAACATGATCTTGTGAGATGATTAGTGAAGAATGTAGGTTTGTTTACTGGTGATTGAAAACACTGATTAAATAAACGTGTAACAATAGCGTTTTTGTTAAGAGGGAAAATGCCAGTTCCCTTAAAACCACTTTTGACTTGTTCCATAGAACAGGAACTCTGAAAAAGAGTACGCAGTAGCCTTGGAAAATGTTTCTTGGATACTGGTCCATTATGCGTTTTTGCATATTTTATTAGCAAACTTTGCCATTTACTTTTTACAGGTCGAAAAGCTGATGTGTCTAAAGGTTGAAGAAGATGGGTGAGATGAGCAGAAATGCGTAGGAGAATAACATTATTTTTTTTGCCAAATCAATAAGTGGAGAGCTAATATGAGAAATATGACCATCAAATATAAGAAAAAGTGGGCGGTTTGCAAGATGCTTTGTATACATTAGAAATATGCTTTGAAACCATTCTAAAAAATGAGGGCACTCCATCTAGCCCTTACTACTAGTAGTATAAACAGCTCCATCAGGGCCACCTTTAACCCAGTCCATATACAATTTTTTTTCTTTGCAGATAATATATGGTGGCAATACATGCCCACTAGCAGAGCATGCACAATTGACAGTAACTTGCTGCCGGCCTGATCCACCAATGCTTTGCGACACTCGAGAAGCACCTCATTTTGCTAATACAATTTGCTCCTTTGAGTCAGTGATGAACCCTGATTCATCAGAATTGAATATTTGACTAAGAAGGCTATTAATTCCCGCATTTTTTTTTGACTAGATCAAACCAAATTTTGATGGTCTCAGAATTTTCAGCATGGCTTCTTGAATTGCTCAAATGTTCAGTTTTTCTTGGCGAAATTTTGGGATTTTTTTGCAAGAAGGCATGCAACCAGTCTTTACTTGGTCGATAAAATATAAATGGTGTATCAATACTGTTTATTTTAAGAAAATCTTGTATTAGATCTTTTACTTCACCTCTAGTAAAATCCCATACCCAATCAGCCATTAAAATAAGACATCCTGCTGTGAGGTCAAAAATATTTTTCGTAGAGTCGACTGATAGCTCACCATTTACTCTTTTTGAAAAAGCTCTCTTGTCACACCTTAAATGTTTGAATGTCTGGTTTATTGACATTTCTTTATTCAAAACAGAACTGCAGGCATCTTTCATTTCCTGGCTATTTGAGTAGAATTTTCTTCCTCCCTGCTTCAACTTTTTGTATGTTCGAACCATTCTAAAAAAAAAAAAACTTCTATTTTCAAAAATACATTTACATAATTTATTTTTACATTAAAAAGTTGCTTTTAGTTTTAGTCATAATTATTTAACTAAATATGAAATTTATAGCTGATTTAAATTTATTAGAGAGTTTTGACATTTTTTACTAGGTAAGGGAGGGTATTAAGACCTACTTGTTTTAAAATAAAAGTTTTATACTCTAAGTAAACAAATAAATAAAATTTTTTGTAAAAAGTCTCAAATAAGTCTTACCTTGCTAGTATAACAAAAAAAAATTTGTGTGCAAGGGAATTTTAAAGGTATATGTTTAAAATGTCAAAACCTTGATTGGACGGCGTCAATAACTCAATGATTTTTACTAAAATAAATATGACATTTAAATTATTATTTTTATGTCTAAATATTACTTAAGTAGAATGTGTAACTTTATAAAAGGACTTACTAAACTTAGATAGTACTTTACTTTCAAGAAAAATAAAAGCAAACAACTTGTTATAGACTTTTTAATTAAAAACTGAGGAGCACCGATATTGGAAAAGTTTTTCATAAACTTTGAACAAAATTAAAAACTGCCGTAAAAAACGTCGATATTGAAAACCAAATTAATCATGGTAAAAAATTAGTTGTTAGTCCAAGAAATGATTTAAACTACTCGCTTACGTAGTATGTAAAGATGTATCATGAAAAACTTAGTAAATTATTATTTACACAATAGCATAAAGGAATTTAGTATTAGCTCTGCTCAAAAAGATCTTATTGCCCCTCTGATTTTATTACCCCGCTTTACCCTACTAATCACATTTTTGCATATTATGTTGCGTTAAAAAAGATACTTTATAAAATATTGTTTAATTAAAAATTGTTGTCTAAAAAAACCACGTTATCAACACATTTATTTGAAAGAAAGTTTTTTTTTTATTGCCAAAAAAATAGTAATTGTGAATATCTTCTAAATGTGTTGTTTTGTGGCTTTAGTCATAAGGGATTTTTAACACATTTATTTAAAAAAAACAATATTAGTTTTTATTTAATTTCTTTTCTAGCAAGAAAAAATCCTCTTAACTTTTTGTTTTTTTAATGAAATCGAATTCGATTAATATAAAGTAAATTTAAACATTTAGGTTAAACATTAATTAAATGTTGGTTAAATGTTATAATGCCCAATGCACAGTAAAAAGATATTGATTAAGCGTATAAACGCTTTTTAAATATTTAGAATTCGTTTAGAATTGATCTCTAAACGTTCAGATAGATTTAAATATCATATAAACGCAAGCTAATCCATTTTAAATCAGCAAATGGCCATAGGGATCGATATGGTTTCACATTAAGTTATTATTAAATATGGTTTCACATTAAATTCTTTAGAAGCTTCTTTTTCCATATTTAATTTTTGAATAACTGGTCGAATCTAGAATAACAGTAGAATTCATTAAATGTATGTTCGACGTTATTAACTACTTAAATAAAGAGGTTTAATAAAGGAAAATTTACATAAACTTAATTTTAAAAATTATCAAGCAATGTAAATGTCATTATTATTGAAATAATTGGATATTAATTATACCTTTTGGAAAAAAAAAGGATAAAAATAGTTTTACAAACTTTAATTAAAACTTTTTTTATAACTTATCCCAATAAGCCTCTTAATTACATTGAACTGGCAAGACTAACGAGTAGTCTAATCTAAAATTGGAACGAGATGTGGAGCTTAGTCTCTAAAGTCAATCCACCTAGAATTTCTTGCAGTTTTAATAACTTTTCTCGCATGACTAATGAGATTTTTTATCTTTAATGCATCATTCACGGCTAACTGTAAAGTGTGGACAGCACATCTTTGAAGATGTATAACACTCATGATACCAGCAACTTCACTTGCCAAGACTGCTACCGCATTGTCCGCTGTAGAATGACAATCTTCATCAAACTCATCAGTTTCTACTGAAGGCTGAGCATAAATAATATTTTTATTAACAAGTTTAAACTCTTTGACCTAAAAAACATTTTTTTAAACATAAAACAATTTTATTTGAAACGTTTGTCAAAACTTATTGAGTTTTTGCCGTTTATTGATCATTCCGAAGCATAGCGCGATAGCGGATCAATAGGTGCTTGTCGATTTAGAGAGGGTGTAATTATATAGTTATCCTCCAAACTTAGGTAACGTTGCCTTTTTTTGTACAGTTTTTTGTTAAAACTAGATAACTTTGATATTACCGTCAAAGTTCATATTTGTACTTATATAAAAAAAAGTTGAATTACAATTCAAGGTTAGCACGAACCCTGAAAACGCTAACCTAGCTTTTATAAAGATACCTACATAAAAAAGTATAAAAATTTAAACAAATTTTTCCCAAAAAAAAAGTTTGGAGGTCAGAGAAAAAATTTACGATTTAAGAGTGGGAGGATAGTCCTTTGAAGAATGATAGGAATCTTATGCAGGAATGTGTCTTCAAATAAAATCTTATCTTAACTATCATTAAGTATGACATGTGTCATTAATTTGAATAGTTATTTCCTTAAAAAGAAAAAATTAT
This sequence comes from Hydra vulgaris, assembly GCF_038396675.1. NCBI lineage: Eukaryota > Metazoa > Cnidaria > Hydrozoa > Anthoathecata > Hydridae > Hydra > Hydra vulgaris. The sequence goes on along the minus strand of NC_088921.1, from coordinate 16,273,712 downwards.
GAAAGAATTATTTCCTTGAAATTTAATTAATTATTTCCGAAATTTTAATCGTTTGTAAATTATAATATTTGCAATTATGTTAATGGATTGCTTTCCGTCATAAATTCAGTTTAAAATTTATAAAAGGGATTGTTTGATTTAGTAGAGTTGGATTGAGTGAGTTGCCAAAGTGACAAATAAAGCAAAGGTTCACAATGAAAATCGAAAACTTGTGTGCTTGCTCTGTCTGAAAAAATGTTCCAAACAGCTAACTGCTTTCCGAGCAGATCGAATATGCCAGCTGTACAAGACAAAGATCAATATCAGTGATTCTCGGATACCATAAGGACTCATTGAATCGCGTAGAACAATTTTGTGCATGAAACGTGATCGATAAATAGTTATACTGCCTCTTTTGTTTAATTTCAGTTCAATACCATTGAGACCTGAAACAAGAGGTACGATGGGTTACTGCCTAAAAAGTCAAATTGGTTGTTCAAAGCTGCAACAAAAACATCCTCTTAAAGAACAAACCACCATTGAGAGAGTACCAAATGTACGTTATGCAGCGCATTCATCTGTTCTTTAGGAAAAGGTTTGCCCCACCATGACTCCTAAATAAAGTTAAGGGAAAACCTTGGCAAAAGATGCCAGAGTAGACACACTAGTGCATCTCGAGTTATTTTAAATAAAAATTTACCTGCTGAAAGAATTTGCTTTTTTCTAGGGGTAATTTGACTTACTAAAGCATCTAGCGGGCCGAATAATATGTATGTTTTAGTTTCAGGTCAAGGTAGCGTCCGGCCACTATCAAGCGCTCCACAATTGACCACTCTAGCTCTTGTAAATTTACAATTAAATACGGGGCTATCAAGCAACGGATTAAATAAACTAGTCAGAACTGTAAACCAAAAATCAAGCAGCAAAAACGGTAGAGCCAAATTTTTACAAAAAGTTTCTTAATAGCATGTCAACATTTGAGTGATTTTGTCACCTGCAGTGATTTAAAAATTACCGACGGGGAAAAGAGACTCTAGTATATTTTGGGCTGTTGCTCACTGCAATGATTTTATCAAGTTTTGTGAATCATGCTATTAATTTTCGCAAAATTACTGATGGATATTTTGTTAACTCGAATTGATAGGGGCAAAGGTTTTCTCGATAGCATTGTTGATACTGCGTTAAGGGTTGATACCAGCTCACCGCCTAAAAAATAACCTCTCACTTAAAGGCCTGGCAAATACACTGGAGTTAAGAAATAAATCCTTGTTGTGGTATTAGAAGATTTAGAAGAAACTCACTCTAACATTGAACAAGTATGATCACTAGTTAATGCAAATGGAGTTAATCTAAATTTGGCAATATCAAAGTCGCAAATATAATTTGTGGTTTTTAAACTCATTTAAGTATGCACCCTTGCACATGGCGTTATGTCAAGTCCAAGTGTCTTGCCAAAAATCTGAAAACTTGCAAACACTGGGCTCAATCAAATCTAGCCTCGAGTCTTCTCAGTTATCAAAAATAAAAATGTGGATGTGCTCAAGCAACTTGATACAAAATTGGTTCCCAACATTCTTCACATAATTGAAACATTAAAAAGTTTCAATTTAGTTGTAAAAGCTTGCTTCAGATTTATCTTTCAGATGGATTATGCTAAAATAATAGAAAATTTCAAAAGGTATTACTTAATGATAACAATAATAGTTATTTTTTCACTTCGTTATGAAAGTCAATGTTTTTAAAAAGGTTTCAAGTTCCAATAAAAAAATTTTTTAACAGAAAGGTTTTTTTTTGTTTTACCAACCTTGGCAAAGGGACTATCAAGTCCTTTTGCAAAGGTTTTGTATTTTTTTTTTTGCATTTTGGCAGTAGTTTATACTATAGGAAATGTTGAGATATTCAAGCTATGCATAAGCCAGTTTTTTGTTTATAGAATAATAAAGATAAATGTAGCAATTAAACAACTATAATAAATAATATTGATATTACATAGTAGAACACTCTTGTAAACATTATTATGAAAACAGCGACTAATTATCACAGTAATCGGTAACGTTTTGAGAAGTAGCAAAAAACTGACAAAATATTAACTTAAACTTGCAGAAATTTATAAACAGTAAACTAATCCGTTTGAAGTTTTATCTAGATTTTGGTGTGACCATATCAGACGTTTGCACCAATTTTAATCAAATTAAATGAAACGGTTCTACTAGTGTTTTTATTGTCGCACTATAAAGTTAAAATTTCACCAAATTTGAGCATTCAAACTAAGTTCTTGTGTCAGCTAGGTTAGCATTATTAGGATCCGTGGGAACTTTGAACTTGTTTATTAAAATTTAGGCAGTATTAATTTTTTTATTAATTCTAAAGTTTGATGAATATATAACGTGAGAGGTGAATCAAAAAATAGACATTTTTTCCTGATCAAAAAATCTAAACTAATTGTGTGTAGAAAAGTAATTAAAATAAGTGTGCAGAAAAATAGTAATTAGAAAAGTTTGAAGGAAACTCTGATAAGAAACTCTGGTAACTCAAGTAAAATAAAAACTTTTTTTTATCCTTTCTATACATATAAAGTTTTTAATTGTATGTTGAAGTCAGGATAACGTTACTAAAATTATAGACGTTTATATACATGTCAGTTTGACAAATTTTAAGAACTTTTATATACATTATTTTAATTTAAAATATTTCCAAAGCATTCCTGTATATATAAGCCAAGATTATATGAATCGGTGAATGTTAAAAGGGCGGAAGTCCATCTATGCAAACCTTTGGGAAACTAAAAAAACTGTTTTTTTCCCCGTAACAAATTTTTGTTAATGATAAATAATTTTTTTTTAAAGAGAATAATTTTTTCCACCTTCAAAAATTATTGAACCATTAACAAAAATTAACGGGGAAAATGCGGTTTTTTTTAGTTTCCCGAAAGTTTACATTATATGACTTCTGCCCTTTAAGCATTCACCAATTCATTCAACGGAGAAAACAGAATAAGCCTCACCTTTATTTTTCGTTCTAATTTAACAAAAATGACATTGAAACAATTTTAGGTCTACTTTTTTTCTTATTATCTTCTACTACAACAAAAAATTTTATAAATGGGTATGTTTAATTAATGACAAATGAAAAAAAAATTAAAAGTATTCAATTTGTGGAGAAAATAGAATTAGCCTCATTTACGTTATATACAAGAAAATACTAAAAATGTTTTGTTTTTACGCTCATTTAATACTTAGTATTGCTTCCTCAAATTTTAATGACTTCAAATAGGTGACTTGACACAGGATTTTTGGATTGTTTCTATAGATATTTTATTCCTAGCTTCTCTGATACGAGTTTTCAGCTCTAAGGTGGATTCATATTGCCTTCCATTTTCATAAACCTTTCTAGAAAGTATTCTCCATAGATTATTAATTAGGTTAAGATCTGGACTAGATGCGGGCCATTCCATTAGGTAAATATTTTTTTCTCTAAACCAAGCTTTTGAAAGCTTTGAGTTATGGGTAGCATCATTATCTTGTAGCAAAGTGAAATTTTCACCCATCAATTCCTCACTATGTTCAAGCAAACTTATTTCTAATAAGTCAAAATAGTCATGTAAATTCATTTTTGTTGAAATCCATGCCAGTGGAAGTTTTCCAGAAAAGGAAAAAGCCCCCAAAATTATAACAGTTCCACTAAAGTTACAACTAATCCGAATTTCTTTTTCCTTTCGAAAATCGTGCCTGTAATATTGATGAACATCAGGATCATCTAGATTGAACTTTTTTTTATCACTGAAAAGAACTTGATGCTACTCTTCCTGCTAAGACATGTGTTCTTTTGCAAATTGTAATCTAACTTCTTTATGAAGAGCAATAAGTTTTGATTTTGGTTTACGCTTTTTCAAAACTGTGTTTGGATCTTCATGTAAGATTTATCTCACGCGTTGAACAGATACAGGTAATTGTAAATCAAGACGAATTTGAGATGCAGTTATGTGCTGAGCAGCAGCACGTAACGAAATTTACTACGTTCTACCGTATTATGAAATCACATTTTATACTAGCACTCATTGGAAGCGATAAATTATCGTGATTTTTACAGTAATAAACTGCTACCGTATTTTCATGTATTACGATATACAATAAGTTAAAAAAGTGCATCGATTTCTACTTGCTTACTAATTAGGGATTCGCGGGATTTTGAAACTATTGCTTTTAAACAAAGTCAATTCTTTTAAATAAAAAAGACAAAAAAGTGTTCAATATATTCAATATTCAAAGTGTTAAATGGATTTGCGAAACAAATCTATTAAAAAAATTACAAGTCATACAATGCACAATAAAGCCTATACTGAGAAACTTATATACTATATGCAGATACGACGAAACTGAGTCAGGATTACTTAAAATTTTTTATAAACTGTCTGAAAAACGATGTGTTATTTATTAAATAAATAATAGCAATTTAACAGAAGCTGTGTAAGTTTTTATTTTTACTTCTAATATATATATCTTCAGCTATTAAAATATTTTTCTTAGCTATAAATATAAAAGAATCATTCAAAAATAAAAAATTATTTAGCAAAACGTTAGTCGAATTCGTTCAAATTTTTTTTTGTTTAGTTAATGATTTTGTTGAAAGATTCGCAAATGAGGATTTTGAAATTTTTGTTAATGAGTATGTTAAAAACCTGAAATTGAAATCGTGCCTGCGTAATAATAAAAAATATACTTTTAAAAACTACTTTTTAAAAAGACTTTAAAAATTATTTATATCAAGATTTTAAAACAAAAGTACCAACTAAGCATGTCGCAAATTAAAACTATATGGAACTATTTTAAAGAAAGGGATAAAGTAAAAATTGCGAAGTGCATGCTATGTTCGGCTATTTTAAAAATTAATCAAAGGTCAGATAAAGGGTTATTAATCCATTTAAAAATTAAAAATGGCACCGATTTAAAATAAAACGTTTTACAACAGGACAGAGCTTCAACTTCAATACAGCATGAATCAGTTGAACTAGAGCCTGAATTAAACATTGACTGTGAAGACAAAGAAGTAATTCTATTAAAAATTCTCGAAGAAAAAGAAGCTGTTGATTCTATAAATAATTCCCAAATACTTACTCCTACAATTCTATCGCTGAACAAAAGAATAGGAAAATACAGAAAGATAAGAAAAGCTGGACAGAAAATCTATAGGAGATACAAAATTTAAATTCTTTAGACTTTGATAAATTATTGAAGCAGGAAATGTCTGCCTATAAAAGTAACGCAGTAAAAGGCAAGTTTCTAGATATAACAAATAATTTACAATGCTTTTGGCTCAGGTATTACTTGGTGATGTCAAGTATTTGGACCCCATTTTTAATTGCGCTGATGATCTTTTCCTTTGATACACTGAATGAAGTGTTAAGATCATCCGATCAATAGGGTTTTTGATTTAGGGCTGAGCAGAGCTTTGAATAGCGCCATAACTTCTCGAAGTTAGGCGTTATGTGATACTTGGTTAAATAAACCGAACCAATATTGGATGTCAGTTATTGAGTTTGGTGTTGGGAATGATCTCATTGCGTCAATATATTTAGGCAGTGGTTTAACTCCATATTCAGATATTCTAAAATCTGCGAAGTCCACTAATCTTTGAGCAAATTTAAATTTATGGGGGTTTAAATTAGTTCCAGCTTTACCAACAAGCTAAAGGAATTCAATTGTTCGCTACCAATGTTTAACTAGTTTATCGTCGTTTTGGAGGGTGTCATCTACATATCTTTGTTTGCAACTAAAGTCTGCTACAATTTCATTAAAATGCCTGTTGTAGTCATTGTCGCTGGAGACAAAACCTTGAAAAGCTCGAATGTATCTATAGCGCCAAAAGGTGTAATGAAGGTTGTAAGATGTCTATCATCGATGCGTATCAGAACGCTATGATAACCATTACATGCATCGGTTACAGTTTTCCATGAATTTCTTGGTACTAAATGAGCTAGTTGGAATGTTGATTTCATTGCATGGGTTTCTCTGTGGCAATATTTATTTAATGGGGGTAAGTCAACAGTGCGACGAGGCCTGCCGTCATGTTTTCGTGTGATGGCCATTCTGTGGTACCATTTTGTAGTTTCTCCTAGGGGTACCTTTTCAATGACACCAAGAAATTCATCACGAAATAAGATTTTCTTATCCTGGTTTTCCAATGGATTGATATAGTGGCTGGAGTGAATGCTGCAACTGGTTTGACATTTTCCTGAATTAAAACACTAATTCGAAGCCCATCCATGTCAGCATGTGTTGAATGTTGACGCAGAGTTTCTTTCAAGAAGCCAAGTTTTCATCCGTTTGTTGTTTCCAGGAGAGCAATTTAAAAGGAAGTTTAGTGGGTGCACCTGGTGGAAGACTTCTTTTGGGGAAATCACATGCATGGATTGTGTTGTTGTCGCTCAACGTATTAGTCACTTTAGTCTGAGAGTCTGAGTAAATAGCCCCATGGAGGGCACTACAAATCTCTGGAAAGTCTTTAGAGATGATACCCAGTTGGGTCATTGCTTCTTTAGATAAGTAGAATCCGTTTTTACATCTGGACTGATGTAAACCATTACAGCACATTCGATTTTGTTGCAATTAGTTTGTTGGCTTTCAAGACGTACAAAAATTGCACCTTCAATACAAAATTGGGTTTTTTTAGCAATAGAAATGCTATATTTCACAGGTATTAAGTTTTTTGCTTTAACCATAAGCAAAAAACTTAATACCTTTTTTTTTGCTTGACCATAAGCAAGACTGTGCACCGGTATCTGTGATGACTTGTAGATATTTTGGTGTAATGGGAGAGAATGGGATACCAAATGCATCATAGTCTGATTTGTTGGTAGTCATACGCAGTTGAATTGTAGGGTGAACCAGTGATTGAGCTGTGACCCATCCATTGAGGGTAAATATGTGATGATTTAGTTCTGTGGAGTGTTGATTTTCATTGGGCATCAATTGAGAATTTTTTAATTTTATTTGAATGCTTAATTACGCTCAACTTTAACACAAGTCCGCTAGCCTCAGCATTTTTAGAGGCATTTAATTTCTTATCATTTGGGATGATTCTGTTGTTCATTTTAGACTTGCAAGATCTAAGCTTCTTCCAGCAGTCAAGACACAACTTGTGAGGTTTTGTGTTCCATCCTTTAGATGATTCGGTAAATATACAATAAGATTTTGAGCAATCTAGGCATTTGGCTGTAACATTGGTATCTTTAATACCGTGTGTATTGCTCTTGTTTTTTTTCCTAAAAGTTGATACACTCGCTGTTGTTGAACTACAGCCTAGTGCATTTCCTTACCCTCGATAAAAGTAATGATATCTGCGATTGAGGCTGTGTCAAGTGAGAACCATCCAAGTACATCTTTACGGATGTCAAAATCTGATAGTCCAGCAACAACAATATCTCGTATGATTGCATTGGTAAAATCAACGGTGGTTTGTGGGTGGCAGTGGCATTGTACATTGTATTTGCAAATAGCAGCCTTGCCCTTCATTTTTGCCTAGAATGACCAAATATTTTCGTTGTGTCCCTGTCTCATTTGGAGGAGTTCTGCCCTTCTGACACTTATGGCTACTGGGATAACAGCCAGTTTCTTCATTGCTTTAAGAAATGTCTCGTCGTTTTTGTTGATCTTCACAGCACTAGAACAGCTGTGCTGTCATCTCCTCTTGTCTAATGTCTGTACATCTCTTGAACAATGTCCAGCGACTTATAAAATTTCCCCACTCTTCTTCAGATATATCCTCGCCAATGTGAGGATGATCCATTTTTGGTGCCTTGTGCTTTGAGAAGGCTGAGTGAATGTCAACTGAGTTTGGAGGATAGTGAAGTTGGTGGCTGTTAAATAGTGCAATAGCAATTGCTTCACTGGGACCTTCAATGATGACTTTGCATCCTGGAGCCTGGCAAGGTAAACTTATTTTGGACATATTGTGGAAGAGAAAAAGGTTAGCAAAATCTTATCTTTTAGTTCATACATTAACAACTCCAAACAAAATAATGTAAATGAATTACAATATCGAACTTTTACAATAATACTAGTGTTTTGTAGTACCAGTGTTTCTTTGAAATTCCATTGAATACATGAAGAAACTAACATAAACAAAAGTTAGTTCTTTTTCCAGATCATATATATTATCTTAAACAATGTTATTTTCTAAAGATGAAATAACAGTAAATAAAGACAACAACAGTAGAACAACGATTATAACAAGAAATGATTAATGTCATATTTCTACAGCAATAAAAGCTTTTAATAGCTAACTTAATGATGGCTGTCAAACACATAAAAAGTTCTAATCTAGGGGGAAAAAATTAAATGTCAGGGGAATATCCTACAAACTTGAAATATTTTAAGAGCATTTAGATAATTGATTGTTGTAAATGGCCACAGTAGATTAATGGAGGTTCGCGCTCATATTTTTGTTAAATTTAAGGATAATAGTTTACCTTAAGTTTCAAACCAGCACAAAAAAGAATGAGGTGGAAAATAAATTTAATTGTAGCACTAAATAAAAGCGTAATTCTTTATTAAATAAAACAATAAGCAAAATATGATTTTTATGCCAACTGAAGCGAGTTAAAATGATAAAGAATCAATACACCTTTAAAACGCATGCAAAGTTTGTCACAAAAATAAGGAGCAAAAAACTATCGCGGAGTCTATGCTTTTTTAAACGTACCTCCTACGTATAATGATTTCTTAATAATTTTTTAAGAGGTGTTTTATGTTAGACCAAAAAAAAAAAAGTAAAATTAGAGAAATAAATAGCAAATGTCGTTGATACTACCACGTTTGTCAGAAGCTTTATTAACTTTATTACTAGTAGTTGTACACAGAGCCGTCGGGATACGGTGGACAAGCTGGACATTTACTGAGCTAAAAGGGCCCCCTACGGTCAACCAACATAATTCAATTAAAACAACTGGGGTCCTATTCGTGCATATACAGGGCCCCAGTTGACTTTTTTGCCTAGGGCCCCCATGGTACCCAGAAACGGCTCTGATTGTACAAAGTCAGAAGTAAAAGGTGCATTAGAATTGTTCAAAATGGAATCAGCAACCATGCCTTTTTAATAACAATTTATGGAATTATCAACCATTATTGGAATTATCAATCATGGAATTATCAACCAACGGAATCCACGGAATTATCAACCAACGAATATATCAATCATGCCTCATTATTTTTATTAACTAATTTAATTAATTTATTATCAACCAAGCCTTATTTAATTCCTTAGCTGTTCCAACATTGTTTTACGGATTAGAACTGTGTGGAAGCAACAATAAGTTCCTAAATAGCATTGATATAGATAGAAGATCTGTCTTAAAACCTTTCTTCAATGTTTCAAAGCAAAGTAGAAAAACCTACATTTCAAAGTAGACGATATGTCAGCCATTCTTTTCCGCAATAAAGTAAATCTATTTATTAGTCTTCTAAACAACCCCATAAGTTATTCTATTATACGGACTCAGATGCCGTTAATGAACAATCAGCAATCATTTGTGGGTGAGGTATTGACAAAATGCAAGAAATTTGGTATAAACATGCTCCGATGTATGATCGAGGGTAAAAAAAATTATAGTTGCACGCCCTCCGGAAGTATTGGAGGCCAATTTTAAAATAAACGTTCCAACATTGGGCTTTAACCTGTTCGCTGCCTACTACGAGTATACTCGTAGTAGGCAGCGAAGAGGTTAAAGTCCAATGTTGGCGTCATTTATTTGCTAACTACGAGTATACTCTACTATACGCGGGGCTTTGATATTTACCAACCACGAGATATTTTAGTTGGTATGATATAACTACTTTGAAATTTTAGTTGGTATGATATAACTACTTTGATATTTTAGTTGGTATAAGCGGCACTTTATTATTTGCCAACTACTCAACGCAATTAATGTAAGTTCTCAAACTTTTTTGTCTTGTTTGTTCTCGGTGATAACAAACATACTTTTTTTGCGGTCTGCAACATTTGTTTAGATATTGTTTAAAACTTAACATAGCTTTTGCGATATAGTAAAAATATATGTTGTAAAGAAACGCAATATTTTGGGTTGATGCATGTTTCCATACCGCAAAGTCAGGTGGCGTCTTTAGGTCCGCAAATTTCGTAAATATTTTTAACATAATTATTTTAAGCCTCAATATATATTAGTTTTGATACAGTTACTGTAATTGTTTTTGTATAATTACGGTACAGAAACATTCACTACGTAACGAAATAACATTATGAAAAACGTAATTTTCATATTTTTTCATAAGTTTGCCTTTAACTTTTGAATTAATGAACTTTAATGTTAATATTTATTTGTATTTATGACGAAAAATATGCAATTTGCTGTATTTGTACATTTCAAAGTAGAAAGAAAAAAAAAATGAAAACGGTTATCAGTAATTTAAATTTTTAAAATTTAGTTTCTTATTTATTTTTCATAAATTATCCATACATGTTGTTATATTATTTGTTATTACTGTTAGCATTATTTCTTAAATTCCTTAAATAAAATTATTTAGGCAAATAGAAGTAATAGTAATCAAAACACTGATAATAAATTTTCTAGTATTATTAGCTATCTTTTCTAGTATTATTAGCTATGTTATTTTTAGCTATTTTTACGAACTTTCTTTTACTTTAGAGCATATATTTGATGTTCTAATAAGATACCAATGAACCAATTGAAGTATAAATAAAAATTACAAAAAGCTGATATGGTAGTGTCACAGTTATTGGCACCTTAACGCTATTTTTGATACTAATTTCTGTACAAAAATCGTACCAGTGAATAAAACTTTTTCAAATTTGGCACAATCTAAGTATCTAAATATTAATACGGTAATGAATAGTGCGCATAGTTACGCCTAATGTTCGTGTTGTTAATGACGGTTCTGTATTCTGTAAAATACACCATTTCATGCGGTCTTTCAAGTAAAGTCAGCTGGCAAATTAGAGATGATGTACTTTTATTCTTAAGAAGAGTTGATGTTGTTCATTGTTTAAAACAAAAATTTAAATAATCGTTTATTTGTTGTTGGTTGTTTTTATTTTTCTAATATTTATAGCCTGTTTTCATTTTTTAGAAGGAGTTAGAAATAAAATGTCTGGTAAAATAGTTTTTTTAGTACAATCTAAACATGAATACTGTAATTTATCTAATCTTCTAAATATGAATACTGTAATTTAATAGTGTTAGTGTCGTTTAACTTTCTTTTTTAATAAAGAACTTTCTAGGCTTTTCTTTACTCCACGCGGTCTTTCAAGCAAGGTCTTCCAGCTGATTAGAGCTGATAAATTTTTAGTTTCAAGTGGAACTAATGTTGTTCATTGTTTAAAAACTAAAATTTGTTTGTTGTTTGTTGTTTTTATTCTTCTTTTTTTTTTATAGAAGAAGTTAAAACTAAAATGACTAGTAAAAATTTTTTTTTCAGTACAATGTTTCTTTTTTAGTAAAGTGTTTCAGTTTTGTCTTCAGTCTTTTTAAATCAATTTAAGCAAGTATTTTTCATTTTTTAGAGCAGTTAAAAGGAGCTGAAGGCCTTTTTAGTAAGTATATAGTGTATAGTAGTTTACTTATAGTTTATATTAGTAACATAGTTATATTAGTTTATTTATAGTTTATATTAGTTTATATAGTAGTTTATTTATAGTTTATATTAGTTCAAGTTTATTTATTGTTTATATTAGTAAGTTTATTTATAGATTATAGATTAGGATTAATGAGAATACAAATTTTTTTTCAGACAGGCTAGCTGACAGCGACTTAAATAAGTTTTATAATTTAGATTTTATTTGAGTACAAATGTAGCATTAGCAAATTTATTGTATATAATTTTATCTCAATTTTTATTTTTAGACAGACAGGTAGAACTCAGTAAGGACTTAGATTTTGTAGATTTAAAAACTTCTTTTGAATAATCTTTTAAAGCATTGAATATGTTTTAAATATTTTAATAAATTTTGTCATTTAGGTGTGGTAGCATCATCAGTTGGTGCAAATAGTAATGTCTTTTATTTTTTTTTACAGCAAATAGTAATGTTTTTTAATTTATTTTAAAAAGAATCAATAAATATTGTTTATTTAAACATAATCATGAGGATAAAATAGATAGGATAGATAAAATAGCTTTTTTATTTAATATTTTTTTATTTAGTTATAACTTCAGTTGCACCAGCCACAACAGGTAACTTCGTACATTTATTTTAATATACTTGAATTACATTTGTTACTTAACTTTTCAAGCAATAAATATTGTTTATTTTAAGATTATCGTCAAGATTATATAAATAAACTTTTTATTTGATAATTTATTTTAGTTGCTTCTGGATCAACTTCAAATAATGGTAACTTATTAATTCATATTTTATTATAGATAAATGTAGATAAAAAAAATGTAAGTTGGAAATTTTTGTAGATTTAAAAGCAGTATGCTTTTTTCTAAAGGTTCTTTCTATTTTTGGATTAAATCCACTATCACTACATTTGTTCTATGTTTATATAATGTACTTTAATAATTTTTGTCATTTGAAAAAATATATCTATGTTAAATTACACCAGGTTGTAGAAAATAGTTATAGTTTAATGATAAGGTTGTAGACTGCTAGAGCAGATTATAGATCTTTGATCTATTTAATCTATTTAATAACCTACTACCAAAAGGAAAAATTTATTATCAGTTGTTTGTTTGTTTTTCTGTTTAGTTGACAACAATGAAGAGAGAGGTAGTATGTTTAAAAGAATTTTTATTTTTTTATAAAGTAACTAAAATGTTTTTTAAAATATTGTTGTTGACTTAGAAGTAAAACAGTAGGTTTTTATAATTTTATACAATAAGCCCAAGAACTTAGGTAATACTTAAAACTATATTGTCAATAATAGAGAAGAAATTTAAAATTCTCAGTAGGACAGCTTTTTATTATTTTACATCAAGTTAGTTTAATTGAAGTTTATTTTCTTTAGTTGATCAAGAGAGAGCTAATAAAGGTATTAGTTATATTAGTTTAGTGAATTTATTTTTAAAAAGTTAAGTAGATATTTTAACGTCTATACATTTAAGTGGTTTTATTGTTTAGACACAGAATTGAAGACTGAAATAAGTCAGTGTTTTTGCTATTAGATAATTGTTAATAGGAATTTGTTTATTTGAACTGTAACTGGAATTTTAAAACTTCAAGCACTTAAGCTTTATTTTCTTTTTTCTTTTAGGAGAGTTGGAAAAAAAACTAAGTATAAATTATGTGATTAGAATAGTTAAATAAAGCATTTATATCTGTACTCTCAGTAGTCCAAGTCAGTTGTCACATTTTAGAAATTGTCCGGGAGAGAGTAAATAGTAAAATAATTAGTCTTTATTGGCTTTTTTATTCTTGATGGTTAAATTTATGTTTTATTTAATTTTATGCTTTATTTAATTCTTATTTAATTTGTCTTGAGGCACATGAAATATAATTTTGACAAAAATAAAAAGTTAAATAAAAAAAGTGAAAAGTCATTTCTGAACTACAGACGTTTTTCCTTTAAACATTGTGACACCAGACCCTTTATGTTGATCAAACTTTGTTTCACATTGTTGCAGGAAAACAGTCTTTATACTTATGTAGATACTGAAACACTAAAAAGGTCTCATACATAGCTCATTTTCACAAAAAACTGGATAACCAACCTTTGTCTTCTGAGGTACAGACACTAAAATTTAAAGTTTATTTTAGTTTTTTGGTTTAGTTTATAGTTAATTTTAGTTTAGTTTTTATTAGTTTTAGCTTCAGTTATCTTTTTTCTTACTTTAGACAATTTCATGTAAGAAATGAGGGGAATAGGTAAAAAAATTATAGTTATATATTTATTTATATGTAAATATAATTCTATCAATTATTCTGAGGTATATTTTGTCTTTAGTGTCTGGTAGAAGCATTACTGGTAGGGCTGTGTTTTAAATTTTATATATTTTTACGGAGAAATACGAAATATGAAAAAATTATTTAATATAAATATGACATTTTTAAACTGTTTGCATTTTACACATATTTTTATTAAAATTAAATTTCTCACAAGTTTAACTCTTTTTAAGTTACTTTTTTTTAATTTATTTTTAGCATCCTCTTCATCCTGTGAAAATGGCGAGGTTATGCTTTATATTTTGATTTAAAAAAATTGTAAATGTTTTTAAATTTTATTATATCCTTCTATTTTTAATTTTAGAGTCATTAACATTTGAGGAATACCAAAGATAATGCTCCCAACACCCAGGGCCTCTCTCGGAGAGGTCCTTCAATAAGTGGCAAAGTAATGGCGGTATGGATGAGCCATCCATCAAATGGAGGGCTCATCCATACCTGGGTGTTGGGAGACACCGAAGAAAAAATAGCAACCAAAAGGTTGTAAATGTCTTCTATCAGTGAAGATATTTATAACTTTTTTGTTGCCGTTTTTTCTTCGGTGATTATTTTTATTTTTTTTAATTTGAAATTTCTTTTTATGATATATTGTTGTATATTTGGTTTGTTTTTATCTTTTTTAATTGAAATTTTATTTGTTTTTCACCAATTAAACTTAAATATAGTTAAATTGATTCACTTCCCAATCATCATAATATGATGCTACATTCTATTTGTTAAAAATAATTAATTGGTAGTTTAATTTATTGAAAACACTGCTTTTAAAATTTACTATAAGCCAAGACTATTTAGCTATATAAATGCAATTTATTTATATCTATTTGATTTTTTATCTTTAATGTTTTTAGTTTGGCTCTTTCAAGCATTTTTTTTTTTCTTTTTTATTAAAATATTTTAAATCTATTTGTTATGTCTTTTAAATTTAACTAAAGTTTACTAAAAGCCAATGTAAAATAACGTCGTAAAACAACACCGACAAGTTGGCATCATGACAGCAGTTTAAGTATGACAACAGACTACCGAAAAGCAGGTAAATTGTATTCCATATTAATCTTATTAATTAAAGTTCATGTTATAAAAAATATAACAAGAATTTAGCTTTAATCTTTCGTCAATTTAAGGCATGATAAAGTGTTATTATTTTGTGTCAGTAACTAAAAACGTATTGTGTTAAACTTAGCAATGTCTGGGAAAATGGTTCTGCCATACACTGATATGACCTATGTCAGTTGTAAATTACTCAAATAAAGTTAAATAATTAGTAAATTAATTTATTTTAGTTATACTGATGGTTTAATTTTTTAATTTGAAGGCGTTTTTCTTACAGGGTATCAGTTAAGGTTTAGCAACTTTAAATTCTGGAAAATAGTCACTATAAATTAAGTAACAGTCCGACCATAACCCGTATTACGGGTTGCTTTCTGCTAGAAGAAATAGAAAAACGGATATGTGACGTCCCTCCATTTAAACTCGTAGAAGTGTGGATATGTGACGCTCCCCCATTTAATTTAAATAGTAAATTTTATTATGAATAAAACTATTTTTTAAATGTAACAATTTTTTTCATATCAAAAAATTCACCTTATCCTTTATTTTTTTTCTGCGCATGCGCGTGACGTCGTTCTTTTTTTTAAGACTCGGAACCTTTTTTTTTTATCCTATTTTTTTTTTCAGAGTCCTTTTAGTCGGTTTTTTGATCTTTCACTCTCTCGGTTTTTGACCGGTTTCTCGGGTTTTTTTTTCAACTCGGACCGGATTTTTTTCCAACATACTATATCATCATATAACCCCCTGGGTTGTCTTTTTTTACTATTGCCCAAACATTATATTGTTGATTAAAAGTTTTTTGTGAAGGAGTAACTCTAGTTTAAAGCATGCAAAATTTTGAGTTTTTTCCTATACCTGACCAAAATATTTCTTTCACAAAGTCACATTTAAAATAACGAAAACCTTTGCCTTCTTTATATTCACAGTCTAATCTGTGTAAAAGATCGCTTGAAGTGTTTATTTTTTGGAGGTAGTTAGAAATATCGTTGTAATAAACAGGAGGCCATTTTAACATACCATTTTGAGAATCGCTTATCCATTCTTTTTTTTTTAATGATAAAGGATCTGGCATGACGTGTCCATCAACAATAAGTTTCTTCTTGAATTCATTTAATGACATTCTATAATGCTCTTCTGCTTCAATGTTTACAGGAACCTTTTCTTCCAACGATGCCATAACTCTAAAAAATATATAAACTAATATTAGAAATCATATTATCAATATTTATTGATTATATAATAAACCATTTCTTAAAAATATATTTCCCAACATAACATATTTTTCAATAATTATAATTGTTGAAAATATGTTAATATATGATGCGAATATGAAAATATGTTAATCATATATATTTTTGATAATCAATTTGTCATTTATTTGAATACCAATTAAATAGATGAAAAAATAATTACCTATATACTAAAGTTTCGTGATCACCTTCATATGATTTTTTTCTTAACGACAGAAATACTTGAAGTGCTTCAATAGACATAATTTTAGAGTCTTCCAATGTCATTTTGATTAAAGGTGTAGCTTTCTCAGGATCATTTAATACTGTTTCCGACATTCTTAAATATCCTTTTCCACGAATAAACAACAAAAATTAGAAAAAAGCGTTATCAATAGTCAATACTTTACTAATTAATACAAAAAATTAGAAGAACATCATCGTTTGGGTTGGTGCATGTTTCCATAGGTTAATGCATGTTTCCATACCGCAAAGTCAGGTGGCGTCTTTAGGTCCGCAAATTTCGTAAATATTTTTAACATAATTATTTTAAGCCTCAATAATTATTTGTTTTGATACAGTTACTGTAATTGTTTTTGTATAATTACGGTACAGAAACATTCACTACGTAACGAAATAACATTGTAAAAAACGTAATTTTTATATTTTTTCATAAGTTTGCCTTTAACTTTTGAATTAACGAACTTTAATGGAAATATTTATTTAAATTTATGACGAAAAATATCCAATTTGCTGTATTTGTACATTTCAAAGTAAAAAGAAAAAAAAAAATGAAAACTGTTATCAGTAATTTAAATTTTGAAAATTTAGTTTGCTATTTATTTTTCATAAATTATCCATACATATTGTTCTATTATTTGTTATTACTGTTAGCATTATTCCTTTATTTTAGCGTACTTACTGTTAGCATTATTTCTTAAATTCCTTAAATAAATTTATTTAGGCAAGTAGAAATAATAGTAATCAAAACACTGATTATAAATTTTCTATTTCTTCTAGTATTATTAGCTATGTTATTTTTAGCTATTTTTAAAAACATTCTTTTACTTTAGAACATATATTTGATGTTCTAATAAGATACCAATGAACCAATTGAAGTATAAATAAAAATTACAAAAAGCTGATATGGTAGTGTCACAGTTATAGGCACCTTAAGGCTGTTTTTGATACTAATTTATGTACAAAAATCGTACCAGTGAATAAAATTTTTTTAAATTTGGCACAATTTTAGATAAATACCTTGTAAATGATCTGACGCATTTAATTTTTCATTTGTGCAAAAAATCTAGTATATATTCACATTATAAGTAAGTTAATTCGTTGTCCCAGGTTATTGGCACTTTGACTCAATTATTGGCACACGCAACTCAATTATTGGCATCAATTTTAATCCAGATCTAGAGAACCTAAACATCGATTATTTCTGTCGTTTTAAAGTTTAAGTTTTTGTTTTTGTTTGTACAAGAACTAATATATATATTTTATATTAAATACATATCTATATAAAAGTATTTTATCAATAAAAACCACAAAATTTGTTAGTGTTTGTCTATGCAATTGTGTAGATAGAGCATACACTAGACG
The DNA here is from genome assembly GCF_038396675.1 of Hydra vulgaris. NCBI lineage: Eukaryota > Metazoa > Cnidaria > Hydrozoa > Anthoathecata > Hydridae > Hydra > Hydra vulgaris. The sequence goes on along the minus strand of NC_088921.1, from coordinate 16,255,938 downwards.
TTTTTTTCTTTTATTTATAGGTTTATTGGAAATGTAACTTTTAGTATTTTTTCCACTACCAACATTTAAATAACTCTTTTAAATAATAAAGAAAAGTTTCCCCTGGTGACATTGCACCGACCTAAAAAATAATGCTCTGATGCTTTAGACTTCAAGTCAGGGTGCCTTTTTAGATATCTGTATGCCCAATATCTAGAAAGAATTCAATTTTTAAATACAGCAGGGTGCGAGCTTTTATGTAATATATCTGAAATAATTAGTTGTAAGTCATTTATTTTTGGGGGAAATCCCCTTCTTGACATTTCAATAAGATGCTTCTCACATGCATTTTCTATAAATAGTGGCAAAGTATGTGCTGGTCCAGGTATTCACACTAGACTGCTTAAACCAGATAGTTTAGTTTGTAGAGTAATGCGAGTAACATTATATTTTTTTGCAGCAGATTAGATAGACATCTCCGATATTTTAAGTCAATCGCTAGCTCTATGCCTCTACTGTCATACTGCTTTATCTTGCTTTGATTTTTGTATTTTAGACTGAATAACAAATTAATAGAACACAAAGTAACTTAGACTTACTTTTAGTAATAACTTAAATATAATTAATATTGAAAACAAAAGCTTGAAATAAAGCTTATTTTAAAAGTTATAAACATATTCAATTAAAAATATCGCCATGCCAATGTTTGAGTTGTTGTCACAATTATTGGCACCCAAATTTAAAAAAAGAATAACTCAGGAAATTTTTATTGTAAAATAAAAATTATTGTGTTAACTTTTAAATAACATTTTATATTAGCTTTGGTGCCATTTTGGACTTCTGATTATGATTAATAAATTATGGAATCAAAATAATGTTCTCGTCTTCTTCAGAAATGAAAACCGTATCGAGGTTAACATTTTCAGCAAATTATTGCGTTTTTTTTTTACTTAAATTGACAACCAGCAAAATTATTTTGCTCAAACAGTAGACGATACGTTAGTCTGTTTATACGGTGATGATTTTTTACTTTTCAACTAGAACTAGTTATATAATTTTTTGAAAAAAATGAAAAGTGCCAATAATTGAGTCATGCCAATAACTGTGACACTACCATATGGTTAATTTAATTGAAAATTTTTTCCCATTTTTAAAATTTTTTAATGCAAAGAATTAAAGCAGAAATAAATACTTTTTACTGCTACCTTCCTTTGCAATAAAAAAATCCACTGTTTTTTATGAACAAGTTGTGGATGCATAACTTTAACATCAAAAGATATTTCTGTGAAAAGTGTTTCACAGAAATATCTTTTGATAAATACTAATAAGAAGTTATTGAAAGTCATCATATTTATAATTAATGTATGCTGCTTTTAAATTGTTTATATTAAAGTCTCTTATAATTTAAAATGAATTATTTGCTTTATCTATTTATTAGAAATTAGGCTGGTGCAAATAACTATTAAGATTCTTTTTTAAAACTTTTTTGTAAATAATACTTTACAATTTCTTTGTTTCTTTGACTTCAGTAATTTCAAATTAAATATAAAGTGAAAAATTGCATTAAATCATTTAAAGTTTGAACACCAAATTATATTTGGTAGAAATAATCAGATTTTTTATTATTTTTCAAACCAAAGAACTTTGTGATGAAATTTTTATTTAACTGTTCTAATAAAGTTTTTATTCCACCTGCATTTTCTGAAGCTTCCATTAAAAACTATATAATGAACTTGAGACAATGTTATTGTTTTTTGTTTAAATTTTATTTTGATTTCTAATAAAAATAGTGCAAAGGAGGTTTTTTGTTCCACTAGCTTTTACTGCATCCTGTATAACTGAACATAAAGAAAAAGTTAGCTGTTGATGAATTTTATAAACCCTGTTTATAAAAGTTGAAGAAATGTGAAAATAAAATACTGTTTTCTAGCCTTAGCTATAAGTTATGTATAAGCTTTGCTGTGAAGTTCAGTTACACAAAGCTGTAGAATCTAGATAGAACAATTTAGATAATTATTCCCAAACATTCATTTAGTTTCATAAAATATCATTTAGTTTCATACTTGCAACATTGTTAGAGATTACAATAGTACACTTTGTTAATTGGTTACTTGTCAATTATATTAAAGAATTGTTAAAATTCTTCAACATACTTACAACATTTGAAAGCCTGTTATGTTAAGTTGAATTAATCTAGTACTGCTAATGAATGAAAGGATGCTGTGATTCATCTGCCTGTTTATCTGTTCTGCTACATAATTCATATTTTGTATTTCCAATTTTTTGAAAATTAGAAGGACAGCTATTTAATTCATGTATTCTAGAAAGGGTGGTGTATCTAAGATTAAGATGCCTAATTAGTCTGTTAAATATTTAGTCTTGAACTAAAAAGTAAGGTTAGATATCTACACGTATTATTTCTCATGAAGCTTCGCCTAATTTTTGTTGTCTTATGTAAGTGAAAAATTAATTTTTCCCTTGGTCTATTTTCTTTTATCACATTTTTATCACAGTCTGTACGTTTTGAAGTTGGTACAAAAACAAGTTTCTTCTGTGTTAATGTTTTTAAAACTTAAACACCTTTTATTTTATTTTAAACTTTTAAATAATTTGCTTTCACATGCCCTCTAATGTAGAAATTTTTTTTTACCAGGTTTTCCTATTTTTGATAATATATATTTTGCAATTTTTTTGGGGGCTCTGAATGAAGGATGAGTTTTTACTTTTATTTCATCTAGAGAATTTTTGAGGGCTCTTGTTCAATGCATCTATCTTCTCTTTTGAATATAAAATGGTTGAGAAAAGAAGAATAAAATAAACTTAAGATCATTATGAAACTCATTTTTAACGTAAACATGAAAAACTATAGCTAAACAAAACAAAACATTAGATTATGATCAAGGTTTACTATATATATATATATATATATATATATATATATATATATATATATATATATATATATATATATATATATATATATATATATATATATATAAATATATATATATATATATATATATATATATATATATATATATTTATATATATATAATATATATAAATAATAATGTATATATATAATAATAATATATATATATATAATAATAATATATATATATTTATATATATATATATAATAATATATATATAAATAATATAATAGAAATATTTTTATATATATATAAATATATAAAATATAAACTAGGAAAAGCAACTGGACCTGATAACTTTTGTATGGAATCTTTTATGTATGGTGGAAGTAGATTGCAGTTTTTTATTAGTATTTTTTTTAGTTTGTGCATTAAATTCAGTTATTTACCATCCACGTTTTGTGAGGCCACAATTATTCCATTAGTAAAATCTAAATTGGCTGATTTAACAGATGTGAAAAACTATAGAGCCATAGCTGTGTCCTCTGCTATGTCAAAAACTTTTGAGTCTTTTATTGCAGAAAATCAATTTATACAACATTAATAAAAATGATGATTAACAATTTGGCTTTAAACAAAATCACTCAACAACATCATGCTCAAACTATTTTAAAAAGACTGTGCAGTATTACACATCTAGAGGAAGCCATGTATTTGCTTGCTTCATAGACTTTAATAAAGCATTTGACAGTGTCAATTACTGGCTGTTGTTCAAAAAATTATTAGATACTGGTCTGCCCAAAAAACTTGTTAGTTTGCTTGCATTTTGGCACAGTAATCAACAAATGTTTGTTCGATGGCAGAAAACAAAATCAAACAGTTTTGGAATTGGGAATGGGGTTCGTCAAGAAAGTATATTTTCACCACTTCTACTTAACTTTTACATACAAGATTTGATTTCATCAATATCAAACCTTCGTATTGGATGTAATATAGGTGGTATATTCATGAATGTGTTGGCCTATGCTGATGATATGGTTCTAATTGCGCCTTCTTGGTTTTCTCTTCAGAAACTAATTAGCTTTACAAATAAGGAATCTTCCTTAATTAACATGTTCTTTAATACCAAGAAAACTGTATGTATGGTGTTTAATCCAACTCAAAAATCAAAAGTTATATCAAACTCCTTCCCAGAATTATGCGTGTCAGGATGTGAAATTGCTTTTTTTGAATCTTTCAAATACCTTGGTCATATAATTAAAAATGACCTTACCGCTGATCTTGATATAATCAAAGAGGTAAAGGGCCTTTACACACGTACAAATATCTTAATTAGACGCTTTCATTTATGTTCCACCAGAGTGAAGGTTAAACTCTTTAAAGCATATTGCATTTGTTTATATGGTGATTCTTTGTGGCAAAATTATAATGATAAAACAATGGCACGCCTTCAGTATTGCTACAACAAATGTGCTAAAATGTTTTTCGGATACAACAAATATGATAGTACATCTTACATGCTTTTAGAGTTCAGATTACCATCTTTTCATACAATTATCTTAAACTATAGACATGCTTTTCGTAAACAGTTGATGGCTTGTACCTTGGTGAACCACTCAATGAATTCAGTTAATCAAAGTTTAAAATAATACTTTTCTTTTTAAAAAAAAAAAACTGTGGACCTGGCACCTAATTTGTACATGCCCGTTGTCTGAAATATATTTTATTTATTTATTATTTATATATATATATACAAATATATATTTATATAAATATATATATATATATATATATATATATATTTATATGTATATATATATATTATATATATATATATATATATATATATATATACATAAATATATATATATATATATATGTATATATATATATATATACATATATATATATATATATATATATATATATATATATATATATATATATATATATATATATATATATATATATATATATATATATATATATATATATATATATATGTAAACATTTAAACATAGACATTTTATAAATATTTATATTTAATCAAACTTATTTAATGAGAAAGTTTACTGTTTTATTAAAAATAAAAAAATTTAAACTTTGATATTTTTGAGCATTCACTAAAATTTTGATTATGTTAATAACTGCAAGCATAACATTGTTATGCTTGCAGTTTTAAATTCATTTTCCTGTCCACAAAACACATCAAATTAGAGGGTAACTAAATTAAGATTTAACTTTTTTTTATGTATATATATGCAATTTAGAATTTATCAAAATGTAAATATATATATATATATATATATATATATATATATATATATATATATATAATATATATATATATATTATATATATATATATATATATATATATATATATATATATATATATATATATATATATATATATATATATATATATATATATATATATATATATATATATATATATTTCCATAACATAGATGCAACTTTTAAATGTTTTTCTCTTTTTTAAGGATCTCAGCTATCTTAACTTAACGACTTTCAAAACAATATGACTTTCTCAACTGTTAGAAATGATTTTGATAGTTGAACCTAGAAATCTGATGTTTAACTATAGAATCATAAACTAAGAGCTAAATTGAATTCAAAAACATTTTCATGTTTCTATAGCAAAGAAAGTCTATAAATTCTATAGCAAAAGTATTCTATAGCAAAGAAATGCAGCATTATTCGATAGTGAGTTTTGATCAAAAATTCTTATTTTTCATTTTGATAAAAAATATGAAAATTTTTATAAATTATTTATTTGTGGTTGTTTATTTATTCTTTTTTTCTAATGTGTGTAAGTTTTATAATTATTTTCATTATTTTATAATATTATTTATTTATGATGGTATTTTTGTTTATTACTTTCTGCCAAGCTGCTATGTATTTTTTACACTATTTAATTTGCACCTAATAAGGCAAACAAACAGGTTTAAGTTGGGAGTTACTAAAAAATAAAGAATAGTGTTAAATAGCAAGAAAATGGTTGACAGAAGACCTTAAAAGTTGAAGATTGTATGAGTTAACAAAAGGAGATGTTGGGAGAGAGTCCTTAAGCTTTGGTGAGCAAAAAAAAAGTTGAGTCCTTGACAAATAGAGTCATTTAGATAAAAGATTTTCAGGAAAATCATTACTTTAGATTAAAAAAAGTACAGGATATATTATATCCCTGTAGTTATTGGAAATGAAGAGGAATGTTGGCTTTCAAAGATAAATAATTCTGCAATCAGAAAGAAATGATTTAATAATTTCAAAAACAATCAGCATGGTACATTTTATCTAAAGCTTTTGATATGTCAGCAAGTCAGCCATAAAACCAGACGATTGAAATCCATATTGATTGTTGGAGAGTAAGATGTTAGATTTGAGTTAAAATGTTAGCTATTGGTTGGTTAAAAACTCAAAGAGCTTATTATAAAAAAGAAAATATATTGAATTATAGTTGGATAATATAGTGTGCTCTAGAGTTCGTAAAAAGTAGATCCACAGAAGCCATTTTTCGGCAGTCAGGAAAACAAGATTCAGTCAAGCACTTAATAATATTTCAGAAAGGATTATAAAGAGTTTTGGAGAAGAATTTTGTATGACAGAAATTTTGTCTAGACCACAACCCTTACAATTTTATTTAAATTAGTAGATTAGGTAGTAGAGTTTACTTAGTAATGACTTAAGCAACGTAAGCCCAAATTATTTGGATGTATAACAATGGGTTAATTGGTTTAATATGAATGACAGAAAAAGGTGTGGTCATTAGATTAAGCAGAAAATTTCTTTACAAATACTTCTGCCTTATCCTGGGGATAGGTTTTAAGAATAGATCTACAAATTAGAGTTAAAATATTAGACTTACCTTTGTTAATCGCCCTGTTGAAGTTTTTCCAAAAGTCTCTAGAACCTAACTTCTGAGATAAGATACAAGATTTTGCACACTGAAAATAATGAAGCTATACATCACACTGCACCTTTTTACATTGATTTCCTGGCTTGCAACTAACAAGAAGAAATAAAAGCTTCTATTGCTGCCTGCCTTTCCAATAGTAATCATTTTTGTTACATCATTTTACGAATTTCTGTCATCAAATCTCATTTTATTAAAGCGAAAAAAAGTTTGGATTTCTTGTTTTGATAAAGAATAAGATTTTTTGTCAAGATTAAGTAGGTACAAGAAAAAAGTTATCATCTGATGCATTTATAACGCAATTCAATAACTTACTTTCTAACGATCAATATCGTTTCTGGTCTTAAGGTTCTACTGCTGATTTCTTAAGTTTTGGTAACTTTAATAATCAACTGCTTTTACTATATCTTATATAAAAAAAAGTAAGAAAGTTCTGGCTCCAAGTATTCAAAAAACCTTTGCTTTTCACATTAACAAAAGTTATCAAAATCTTTTCTCTTCATTTTCAGTATTAAAGTTACGCTAGATAGGCAGCACTCTTCGTTATCCTACCACAAGATTTTATCTTTTAACAGAGAACACCTATAAATACCTCTGAACCTTTCTGACCGTTTTATTAAAGTCATCCTCAAAGAACAACATTCTTCTTCATTTCTTGTAACTTTTGGGTACCTTAGGGATCTATCAGTGGTCCTGTTTGTTTCTTATCTACATTAATGGTATTCTTGATTACCTTACATCTAAAGTGGCTCTACTTGCCGATAACTTAACTTTATACATCTTGACAAAAAGTCTTCTCTTTTCTATTGGTTAAAACAGGCAGCGGATCTTGAATCTGATTTCACTTCTGTATCAGATTGGGGCTTGCAGTTACTTTTTATATTGAAGAATAGGTACCCTCTCGCTGAGTCCTATTTTTCACTGAGTTCTCTTCTTTCTTCTTGAATCATCTTTCACTTCTGACCTCTCTTGAAAACCGTATATATAATCGGTTGCTAAGTTAGTATTTTCTAATGTTGCTTCTCCTTCCATTCTCTACCTCTACAAATCTCTTATTCGCCTTATTAGAACTCTCTTCCATTTTCATGTTATCCTGACTCATACAACATGCAACTTTTCAAGTCATCTGTCAATCGTTTTCTTGCTCTTCAACTCAATTCTTTGTTTTTATGTAACTTCTCACTTAATAGTGGTTGGTTGCAGTCTTGCTGGGAGTGAATCTGAACAAAAAAAACATGTTTCATTGTTGCAGTGTTTCTTTATATTTTCTTGAAACACTAATATGGTGCTCAAATAAGTTTTCGACGTTTCAGCACTGGTTGTTCTTTTATGCAAAACTTTAAATACATTGTTTTCTCTTGAAAAATAAGCAATTTAGAGTTCTCTTTCATTGTTGTGTTTTCTTGATTCATAAAAGATTTTAAGCAATTCTTCTAGTTAACCGTTTTTTTGTTTTCCAATTGTTTTCCTCACTTTTGTAATAATTCTTTATTAAGATGATTTATGATTACCTTATAGTTGTATTTTTTTACTTGCTGTTGACACAAAAAAATGTTTAATGAGTACTTTTCTTATTTAGTGTGTCGATTTCAAAAATAAACTTTTAAATAAGAGCTGTAAAATAACCCTTTTATTATATTTTTATGCAATTCATATAGATATCACTTTCTAAATATTTAATCCTTATTGACCTATTTGTCAGGGAGGGCTAGCTAGTTTTATTTCGTCGTTATGCAAACATTTAACAATGTTATCCTCAAGTTCTAATTAATATATATAGTTACAATCTGACTTGGGCAAGTAGAAGACAAAATGTCTTTTCATCAAAACTCTTTGTGAGATAGAGAAAAATAAGTTTTTACAAGTTATAATATTATAAAAAAGAGTGAAATTAAAAAGTTTGAAAAAAAAAAATACTAAAAAGTTTGATGATAAGTGTAAAGTTTGCAAAAAAGAAAAGCGTTTTTAAAAAAAAAATTACATATCGGAAAAATAATGTTACATATCGGGACATATACGTATCGTAATGAACGGTAAATATAAAAATGAAAGCCTTTATATACTGGTATTATCAGATTTTTAACCTAAAGTTGAATTGTGTTTGGTAATTTTTGTTTTAAAAGCTTTGTTTTAAAATAAGCCATTTTAAGACTTTAGGGGTTATACAAGGGTTTTTGTTTTGTTGCTAAGGCGTTGCTAAGTATCAAACCCATGAATAATGCAATTTTTAAATATTTTATATTATCAAATAATGCAATAGTACAGATGGTTATATCAAATGAAAGAGGATAAAAATCGGAAAAAGATGAGTCCAAAAACTAAATTTCGACATTTTACTCCAAAATCAGTATTTTTTTCAAAATAAACCCGAATGAAAGTTTTATAGAAAGCTGCTAAACCATTTTTAATTTAGCATTAGTATCAGATAGTATCAGATAGTATATATGAAGGAGCTTATTTAACTCTTTATAAACATATATATATGTTCTTAAAAGAACAGAGCAATTATAAATTAGTAGAAAATCACCTAACAAAATTTCTTTACATTTAACATTGTGTTTCATCAAGAAAGACTCATCAGAAGTAATGAGTCTTCATTGATAAAACACAGTGTTAAATAAAAAAAAATTTTGTTAGGTGGTGTTTTACTAATATATATATATATATATATATATATATATATATATATATATATATATATATATATATATATATATATATATATATATATATATATATATATATATATATATATATATATATATAAATATATATATATATATTTATATATATATATATACAGTATCGGACAAAACGAGTGCAACCAAATAATGCTACTTTAGTTTCTTTATATAAAAGTGCTGCATTTTTTCAATTTAGAGAAATAACTATGTAACTGTTTAGAGACAAAGTTCTTCAAGTTTTATTCATCACAAAATTCATTATTTGTACACGAAAATTAATAAATTAATCAAAAGTATTAAAAAAAAGTTGATTTCCTTCTGGACAAACAAGTGAAACTCGACAAAATGTTGACCAAGCCGTATTTCGCTATCAACATTTCGTGGCGAATCCTTTGTAGTCGATAACAGTCTTGCATCTTCGAGGCATAGATTCGATCAGGTGATCAATGAAACTTTGTGGAATCGCTGCCCAGGCCTTTTGGATTTGTTCAAACAGTTGATCCTTATTACGAACACCTTCACGATTAATTATGCGGTTGACGATCTCCCACAGGTTCTCGATAGGGTTGAGATCCGGAGATTGAGGCTAATCCATCACCGATAGGTGGTTGTCTTGAAACCACTGCTTGACTACTTTTGCAGTGTGTTTCGGATCGTTGTCTTGCTGAAAAACCCATTTTATTGGCATATTCCATTCAGCATGAGGTAACATAACATCTTTCAGGATATTTTTATACATGAAACGGTCCATTATTCCATCGCTTCGATGTATTGGACCTAGACCGTTAGCAAAAAAACACCCCCAGACCATTACATAACGCCTCGATTTACGTTACTGCCATAAGACCTTCGCGGTCTTATGGCAGTAACGTAAATCGAGGCGTTTTGCGGCCGGTCGACGTACACGGCAAATGCCATCGCTCCCAATGATGTTGAACTTCGATTCATCACTGAACAGGACAGTTCGCCATTTCTGCTTTAATATTAAGTAGTTAATATGAGATGTAGCAAATAGGAGTCTTTTCTTCTGGTTTTTTAATGAAATCAGCGGTTTCTTTGCAGGGCGTCGAGAAAACAATCCGGCTTAAACAGCACGTCGTCTGATTGTTCGGTCCGATACAGGCAGCTCTAATTGCTTTTGTATCTCGACTGATGATATCCAGGGGTCCTTCTTGACAGATCTGACGATCATAGAATCCTCTCTAGAAGTGGTGGAACGCGGTCTTCCACTTTTGTTATCTGCTGCCAACTTCCCCGTAGAACGATATTTGGAACATAGTCACGGTCCATTTTTTTACGCGATATTTATCACAAATACTTTTTTGTGACATTCCACTTACGTAATCGCTAATAATTTTTTTTCTTAGTTCCAATCCAAGACTGTCGGGAGCCATTTTTGCACTTGAAGTCACAAAAATAATAAAAATAAATAATCACGCTTCTCAAGGCTTACCGTGTTACACTTATCTTGTGATGATACAATAATGCTCTGTGGAACACAACGTCTTGGTTGGATGTGGACTGCATTGATGTAATGAAACACTTGTTGTATTTCACTTCTTGTATTGATGTTCTTCGATAAAACACTTTGATAAAACTCACATCAATAAACTGTCTTGATAATACTGACTGATTGACTTATACTGACCATATACTGACTGAATTACATGTCGATTTACATGTCTCTTATATAGTAAAATGAACCTGTGTGAACTTGTTCTGGAAGATTCTAGATGCTTCTTTTCGATGCTTCTGGAAGCTTCTGGATGCTTCTGAATGTTTCTGGATACTTCTGGATGCTACTGGATGCTTCTTCAGGAAACTTCTGGAAGCTTCTGCATGCTTCTGGAAACTTCTGGATACTTCCTTTAATTATTAAAAAACTTCGGTGACGTTGACACGGACCAGACTTAAAAAAATGAAACAAACCAAAAAAGCTGCACTTGTTTTGTCCGCTGCAAAATGGCACTTGTCAACAAAATTCTGCCTGTGTGCTGATTGCTCATGTCATGGCATGCTATGACTCCAGACTCCTGAACTGTTTGCTGTGGTAGTATAGTTCGTTTCGTTTTTAAGACATGTAAAATTAGGAACACTTTTTAGTATTGTTTGATGTTGGTTGCAAATGTTTTGTCCAATACTGTATATATATTTGTGCAATTTCTAAAGCGGCAATGAAATTGGGCTACCCAAAAAGACTTTTTCTGGTTACGGGACTGTAAAAGCCTCAAACAAAACTCAGCTGTAGCACGTATCAAAATTCGTTCCTATAGAGTGTATTTAAATATTATTATTGTTATTCCATTTATTTAACACCATATTTTAATTCCTTAATTAATTTACAATGTAATATAGTAATTTACATATTAGTAATTTACAAGGTAAAAAGAAAAATAAGAAAGTTATTTCTCGTGATTTTCAGTTAAGAATTTTTCCTCAAGAATTTGTTTAAAAATTCGTCTTTGTTTTTTGCATTCCAGCACTATATTGCATACTCCAAAGTTTGCTCAACTTCGGAGGAAATTTCACTTTTAAACAGTGCTATTTTTACCCTTTTTTTATTTTGAATTAAATTTTGAAAATTTAACATCTGAAAATGGCGTAGGTCCTGGATATCGCCAACAAACGAATGTTGAAATAAAGGGTGTTTCAGCTGCGAAAAGATAATGTCTGCAGGTGTTTTGTTATTAAGAAGACGATGGAACAAGTTTAATTTATTTTGTTAAATATTTTTTGAAATTTTCTGGATTTTGAATAGCGAATTTGTATAGTTCTTACTGTGTTTCGAAATATTTAAAAGCGATTTTAGCGCACTCCTTCCAAGTACATCTAGCTTTTTCATCAAAACAGAATTATTTTCACTTAGCTCTATACCATAAGTTAAGGGAGGGACTGCCAACACTTTATATATAAGAAATAGAGCTTTGGTGAACAAACCGGATTCCAGATTGAATAAGAGTTTGAACAACATTTTTTCATCAACATTTTTATAACTGAGTGAAGCAAAAATTGAATGTTTAGTATCCCATGTGAATTCCAGATGTCTAAGTTTATTCTGAAGATTTTTTTTATTACGAGAAATCGTTATCGTATTGGTTTGTATTTGTGCTTTACCTGAAATCAAGAACTCAGTTTTAGTGGCATTTATTTTAATACAATTTAAATTACTGTAAATATCGCATGTTTTTATGAGCTTTTCGAGACCAGAGAGGGTAGAGCTTAAAAGTATGATATCATCCGCATATGCTACCACACCAGTAAAGTTATCGTATATAGACGTGCCAACAATACCTTGATTTTTAATAGATTCAAGAAGACTTTCAGTGTAATGATAGTGTAATTAATACTTTGGGCAATTTTTGGCTGCTTTAAAAAACTGACAAAATATTTCAAAAGCCGATAAGCGCGGTTGCTAAGCTTTTAGCGTTTTTTGAAAATCAACAAACTTAATGTAGTTAGTAATAAGTCCAATCAACTCTTCTGAATCTGCAAAGTAGTTAGCAATAAGTCCAATCAACTAATCTGAATCTGCATTTAACTGTAATAGCAATAACTTTAATCAACTCAAAGTCCAAGCGACTCAACTAAAACAAGAACTTCACTCATTAGGCCGGGTAATAAAAAAAAAAAAAAAGCAATTGTCTTTACTAAGCGTTTTTAGAGTAATTTTTCAGCTTTACGTGAATAAAAATTTAAGGAAAATTGCTGATATTTTCTTTTTACGAAAAGCTGACCAATTACTGAGTAAAAGCAACTGTTTTTTTTTATTTACCCGGCCTATTGCTTGTTTTAAATATGTTGATCTGGGGTTAACTTTGCATTCTTAACTATAGTACTTTTTTAACTGTAGTGTTTTTTTCTTATGACCATTATAAACAACACACTGATCAATCGGAAGTCTAACAATTCCCTAAACTGTAGCATCATCTATGACAAATGGTTTCATAAATAAAATCAATTACTGTATTAAAAATAAGGCATATCTCTGTTGGCTTTCTTCCAAATAAAGAAACCATATCCATGTATCTACATGTAAAAGCAAGTCGTTTTAGCAAAGTGAAAAGTTTTTCTAGACCACTGGATGTAGTTCTCTGTGCGTTTACAATTTTTTCTGAGATGCCAAAACATCAATGGTCATGAGGTCTTTTTTTTTTGAAACAATAATTTTAACATTACACATCATTATATTTTTTTTTTTATTTATTTTAGGTGCCCCAAGAAGTCCTAACGGTCTTGTCACAGAGCACCGCGGAAATGCATTTAACCAGGAAGTCCACGCCTCCTTCCTTACCGTGACGCGAAAATATGTCCAGAGTTCGTTTCGAACCTGGATCTCCTGCTTATAAAGCAAGCGTTCTAACCACTGCGCCACGGCCGCACATATATCAAGTATTTATATCACATTTGCAATATGGATATGATTCATGGGAATCGTTTGACTCGATTAAAAGTAAAAATTCATAAACATCTGCTAAATCTTTAGCGCAGCCTAAAAAGACTAAATCTCTTACAGATTTTAAGCAGAATATAACCGTCATTGTTGTTAACGGTTATTAGACGCGTGTTGTGAAACAAATGCGAAATGGTTTTAGTCAAACGACGTGTTCATGACAAACGCCGTTGTCAAATGTTGCCCGCGTCTCGTTGCTAAATCTCTCCCTAATTTATATGAGCCAACTGTTGGAAAATAAAGACATGTTCAATACAGTCGTCCCCCGGTTAACGAACTTAATTCGGAGTACGAACTAGTTCGTTATCCGAAAAGTTCGTTAACCGAAACGCGTTTTCCCATAGGCCGCCATTAAAAAATTTTTAATTGGTGGATTTTGCCGAAATAATGGGGGAAAAAATTCAAAAAATTGTCCAACTTGATAAATAAAATAGGCAAAGGTGAAATGATTGAAACCTGAGATTTATGCACTTTTAAAAATTGAAACAAATTGAAATTGTGCATGAAAATTGCTTGTCAAAGTTTTAGAAAAAACTAAAAATTGAACATGAACATTGCACAAAAATAGAAAAAAGCACAAAAATGCATGAAAAATATTAGTGAAACAAGAAAAGAAAAAAATGAAACAACAAAAGCACACCCAGCACAACCATTCACCTCCCAGGCTTCCATGACACTCACAAAACTGAGTAGGAAATTCTGGACGGCGCGCCCGACCTTCACGCGCGTGTGCACGCTATTTGGCGGTCCCGGTTCGTTAACCGAGTTCCGGTTCGTTAACCGGGGGAGGATTTTGGGCAAACTTTCGGTTCGTTAACCGAAAGTTCGCTAACAGGGTGGTTCGTTAACCGGGGGACGACTGTATAAATTATAATTTCCATTTTTTATGTTGCTATTAAATTATTGTTACTAAAAAATACATAAATAAAGATTGAAGCCAAAATTGTTAATTTCATAAGCTATGGCTGTTTAATCAAAAGAGGTTAATTTCTTAAGATGATGCCGCGTAATAAAGTCGATTAATTATATAAGCTTTTAACGGCTGCATTTAAATCAAAAGTAATAATTAAAAAAAAAAAAACTCATGAAAAAGCATGAATTAATAAAACTAGTATGAAACAATTTAAAAAAATAAACATACAATTTCACGTATATCTTCAAAGTTACATACGCACCGTTACATAAATAATACGTTATTATAAATTAACTGCAATTAACAATAGTATTTTAAAAATTCTTTGAAGTTCATTATCGTTGCCAAACATCTACTTAAGCATTTATTCTTCGTACTGCTTATTTCCCAAAAATAATTTTATGATTAGATTACGATAAGATCTCACACAGCGATTTGTTGTAGATACAAAACATTTAAGTTGAACAACCAAGTAGAAAATTAAAGAATTAGTTAATAAAAAATAATTGTACAAGTTAAAACTATCTATATTGGAAACAAAGTTCACTCAAATTCCGATCATCACATTTTATTTGGAAACAAAATTCACTCAAATTCCGATCATCACATTTTAATTGGAAACAAAATTCACTCAAATTCCGATCATCATATTTTATTTAATAATACTCTAAATCATCTGCTTGTGTTTAGAATTAATAAAAATTATACCTTCATCTCTTAAAATCCTCAATGCATTCCGTGTTATCTAAATAAACAAGAAAAAAAACAAACACCTTGAAAGCAAGAATTTCAACAACCAGAAGATTATATACTACCAGTATAAAAATACTACAACTCACACACAAGTTGTCAGAAAGTTTCTGTCTGGAAGGTATTTGTTTTAAAGCACCTGAACCACGTCAAGGTTCCTTCCTATTCACATGTACGCTTTTTTTATGCAGAACGATTGAAAGCATATGACAGAAAAATACACAATCAATTAGCAAACTGCTTTTTCTTGCACATTCTCATTTCTATTAATAAAATTGAACATAAAAGAACAGGGAGTGTAATAAAAATGGACTCTAAAAAAAAAATCTGAAAAAGTAAGCATAAACTTTTAAACATATTAAAAGTTAAAAAAGAAAATTTTGGAAATGATAATAAACTTTAGATGACAATCTTCTTGGAAGGATAATTCATTATTAGACTGGTTCTTCTAATAATGCCCTTTATCTTTTAGATTTATTTGAAAAACGCATTGAAAATGTAGTTGGACCAAACCAAGCTCCTAATCTTTAGCCTTAATAGCCTCAAAAACGTTAAGTCTATTACTCTTTTCTACAAATACTATCATGTTGAGGCAAAAATATTGTCCATTATTACACACCTGTATAATAATTGACAAAATTTAAATATAAAAAATACAATATAATTTTTTTTTTTTTTTTACTATTTTGTTTATTATTAGAGTTGTTTCAATTTTACCATTTTAATGGTAAAATTGCAACAACTCTAAAACAGGGTAAAATAATATTCGAAAATAAAAATGTGCAAGTTACTTCTGTAAGTGTTACTCCATCAGGAAAAGAGAGCTCCATATATAGCATTTTATCTAAAAAGTGTATTACAAATAGATATATTATAGTGGACTAACTTGACAGTCACTAAAATAACAGAGCACCAGAGGTTTAAACAGAACACAAACAAACATAAAGTAACTAAAAGCTAAAGTAACTAAAGAGTCAACACCACATCATAAGAATAAACAGAACACAAACATACATATAGTAACTTATGAGTGAGTCAATATTGTGCCAGAGGTCTCCACAGGACACAAACATACGTACAGTAACTTATAGGTGAGTCAACATTGAGCCAGAGCTTTAAACAGAACACAAACAAACCTACAGTAACTTACGGGTGAACACAAATAAACATACAGTAATTTTTGGGTGAGCCAACAGCGCCAGAGGTTTAAACAGAACACAAACAAACATATAGTAACTTACCAATGAACTTGACATTACTTTATATACTTGGTTTCCTTCATTTTATTTTTATAGTTCCTCCAATAATTAATAATTGTGAGCTGTGGGGCAGTTGCCAGATAAAGCTGACCTAAAATAGAATTTATAAAAAGCATTCAGAAATTTCTATTTGTTTGTTTCGAGTCTATTAATAAATCTACAAACTCAGTTAAACATGTATTATTAAGACAACTTGCAGCTTCTTTCCAAGCTTATATTTAAATTCCAGTCTCATTCTGTTATTAACAGCACGTTTAGGGGGTTGCCACAAATATTATCATAATTAAGCATTTTAAAAACCAATCTATAATATGTGAAAAAACATATTATACAAAAAAACAAGGTAGTCGGTAGTTGCCTTTAACAATATATATTTAAAAATAGGAAAAGCATATTTTAAATAATGAAAGTCTATAGGTTTAATTTTTCTTTTATTTAAAACAATTTTGACACTTGTTTCTAAAACTTTATTGCTAATAATGATATCCTAACCTCTGATTAAATAATGATATCATAACATCTGATTAAATAACATAAAGAAAATAATGCTGTGTAAACAGTTTATAACTTACTGAATAAGTACAGATTTATCAAACTTCGCATTTTTGATAAGGTTTGTTTCTCCATTAATAAATTTTTTTTGATATAAGAACGAATGAAAATTGTTAAGCATTTTGACTGATTTTTGATTTATGACTAATTTTTCATTCATGTTAGTGAACACAAGTTTTTTTTTTTACAAGCTAAACAAATCCATGACTTTTCAGCATTTATTTTATTGAATATCTCATCAGATATATTTTCAGATTTTTTATGGTACCATTTGCTGCACCTATCACACTGTACCATACGAAGATTGGTATTTTTTGCCTGATACCATACCCAATTTGAACGGCATGAGCAAGAAATTTCTAAAGTGATTAATTTTTCTTCATTAAAACATGATTTTGATTTGCTAACTGAAAAGGCAGAAAAATCTCTTTTTTTAATGCATTCAATAAAATGTTTTTTAATTTTGTCTTTGTCTAGAGTTAAAGCTCCAATATCAAATTTGTGAAGTATGTTTAATGCATTAGCAATTGCAAAAACGCCACAATCCACACCATTAGTTTGTTGTTGACATTTGAGTACATAGATGGTTAAGATTTTCCCTTTAGTTTTATATGTATTGCATATTTGCTGCTTAACATGATCCTTCACTTGGCGATGGAAAAGACTGTCATAGCAAAAAATTGTGTCCGCTGGACAATTCACATTAGAAATGGTAATCCAATGATATTGTCCAGTATATAATACTTGAACAAAATCATTCTTTCCCTCACGAAACATATATTTTTCACCTAAAATTGTATCTTGAAACCAGACTTCATATGAAACTGATTTCAAAAGAATTTTTTGGGTAGCATTGATACTTACATCTGTCAGCATATCATTGTTCTCAATAGCGTCAATTTCAGTTTGTGGTAACACAGGCAAGTTGTGTCAAACACAATCCATTCAATACTTTCATCTGTATTATCTTGTGAAGAATTATATTTTCACTTGCATCTATGTGTTCAGACTTAACTAGGACTTTATGATTTTTATTTGATTCAATTTTTAAACTGCTTGATGCCTTCAACTTTTCTGCACCAACTCCATGCCTCCCCAAATATAATGCAACCTTCTGTTTTAAAGGAACGCTTAATGCTTGTAGCTGACTCTTATTTTTTAGAACAGGCTGCAAATGAATACCTTGTTCATTTGGAATGCATTCTTAAAATTATTTTTTAACTTTTTTTTAAATATCAATTCCATTATCTAATTTCTCTTCATTTTCAATAAGATATGATTCATTAATTAACTGCTTAGCTATTTCTCGAAACAAGAATGTTTTTTTTTTAATTGGAATTTGTTGATTGGAAATTAAATAACATACCAAACATGTGTTTTGTTTGGGAAGTGATTCCAATGTTTTTATGCTACAATCTACTTCTCTGTCTTCTGCTTTGTTGTCTGTAATAAACAGTTCATTTCGAGGCAATAAAGGTTTTCTTCCAAAAGAAATTTCTTTATCCAAGTTCAAAAACAGTGAGTAAATGTATAATTGAGATAAATTGTACCAAGACCATGAAGGAAACTCATTAAAAACTGCAAAGAAATGCTTGGAAAGATACCCAGTTTATTTCCAATCCTGGAAAGTACAATTTGGCATAGTGACTGAATCGCCAAAAGCTAATATGATGGAACTCAGCAGAGTTTGCAAAAGATGAACATGTAAACTTTCCAGTCTCTTTAACAAAAACTCCAGACAGATCAATATTTGAAGCTAGACACATCTTTTGCAAGCAATATTTAACAAAGTGTCTTGGTCTATGATGCAAAAATGTGGGTAGGTATGAAATATAATGGCGGAAATTTCCACTATGTCTTGTATTGATGTCACAATACCTAAAAAGTTATGTTTTAATATGTTGTGTCAAAAAATAGTGTAGCACCAGTGTACTTTGCACAATAAGTGAAATATATTTGACATTTGTTCTTTTTTTAAAATTTGTTAATGGTAGTTTGCCTGAAACAAAACTTAAAATTAAAATAAAATAAAAAAAATCATTTTTTATGTCAGATATTCCCTTTAAAATCTCCCTTTTAATTATTTTGTGCTCACTAGAGTAGACTCTTTATCAAAATGTATATTAAGTTATATTTAAGTTATGTTGTATTATTTCAAATTTTTTAACTTTATAAGGAAATAATGAACACTAAAGTAAATAAAGAACACTTTTACATGTTTTGATAAAGAACCTTTGCATAATAATTATCGTAAAGGTTTTTTTTTTAATAACCTATACTATTACTAAATATTCTCTTCTATTAAGAACAAAAAAAAAAAAAAAAAACTAAGTACCTATTATATAAATCTGGAAATAAGACTAGTCTTCAATAAGAACAGTAAGCATGGTTGATAAACAAGAGTTACTATGCTTTTTCAGGTATGAATGTTTGAAGGTTTCATTTTGCCATTCAACTCCATTGTTAGTATTAATACTGACCATTAATCTGTCTTTACGATACAAGTATCCTCACCTCTATTAATAAAATGGTACAGAATTAAGTATGAATTTAGTATAGAATTAAAAAAAAAATTTTAAATAAAATAAAACCTCAATGTGGTAACCATTGCTTTTCAAGCCAATTAAACATATTTTTATGGTTTGGATTTAAATAATGTTCACATTTTTTTAAGTTTTCAAGGGCTTTTGCTGAATCAACATTTGATTGAGCTCTGGGAACTTTCCTTAACTTAGCTAGCATTTCTATTTTAATGTCACTGGCAATATTATTTACTTTATTAAACCAACGTTTCCACACTTGTTCCCGATGAAAGTCACATATGAGAACTTGGCACTCTAAAAAATTTAATATATAAGTTGAAACTTGATTTACTTAAACATAAAACCACTTAAATATAAAGTGATTCAGTGAGGGGACTTAATAAAATTAAATATGCAGCTAATTAAAATCTTGAAATACCTTGATATAAAGATTCAATAGCATTAATCTTTTCATATCATTGATATCATATGAAAAAGAAATTTTTTTCCATTTTGCAGTTATTATTTTCTACTTAATCCTTTAAGTTAATGTAATACTTTAGGCTTCATAGAACAAACAAGAGAGGCTGGCTAAAATTATTTATAAATTTAATTATATCAAATAAAATAAGGTTGGTGCATGCTTCCTTACCGCAAAGTCAGGTGGTGTCTTTCAGTCCGCAAAACTCGTAAGTCTATTTCGCATAATTATTTTTTACATGAATACTTATTTTATTTGATATAATTAAATTTATAAATAATTTTAGCCAGGCTCTCTTGTTTGTTCTATGAAGCCTAAAGTATTACATTAACTTAAAGGATTAAGTAGAAAATAATAACTGCAAAATGGAAAAAAATTTCTTTTTCATATAATAAGATATGGGGAAACGATAAGAGTTTAAGTTTGTTAGAAGATTCAAGTGTTATTAAGGGTAATTAGATAATTTTATGGTATTATATACTTTATGATATATATTATATAATTTTATGTATTTTGTGCATTTGTAATTTTTCCAAATTTGAAACTTTTGTTTTATTTTCACTCTTGAACTATTAAAGTCATTATTGATATGATATTTTGAGCAGAAAAGTGGATATGTGCAGAATCATACGAGAAAATACTCGCTTTGATTCAAATCTATGAGACAGAAACTGTGTCAAAGTTTACATGTTATTCTGCTGACAAAAATTTTGATAATATAGGTAAGAAAAAGTTTGTCAGTTACCAAGATATGGCTACCATAGTTTTTTTTGTGATATTAAGTTACTTTATACATAATTGACTAAAAATTATGAGGATGACTCAGTATCTTTTAATGGTGTTCCATTCATGATTGTAGTAAGATTTTATTTCTTTTAAATTATGTTAGTTTTATTTAATATAGAAAATAATAAATTATTATTAATAAATATTTGACTAATAAAAGTTAGTAAAAAGGTTCTTAATTCCTTTGCCTATAACCAACAAGTTTTATAACTAATAAACTGATTGCTTTATAATTCAAAAGATTTTCTTTTTGTTCTTTTTTCTGAGAATTGTTATATAGCTTTTTGAAAAATACTAGTTTATGTTGGTGCATTTTTTTAAATTTCTCTTTAGATTATAGAAGATAGTAAATGGAAAAGAGTAACATCCTCAAAAAAAATTTGTGAAGCAATTTTAAAAAATGAAACAGTGGGAAAAAAAATGTTTTCAGTTTTTCTTCCATCAAGGAGTTCTCACATTGGTCACTTTACTGGAGATGTAAATAATTTTATTAATAATTGTATAACATAATCTGATTTTAACAATAACCAATTTTAATCACAAGTTGTATAAATTGTTGATGTTTTAATTTCTATATTTTTTACTTTATAGCTTAAACATTTTTCTTTTAAAAGTTCTTTTTTAAAAATTGTAGGCACTTAACAAGTGGCTTTTCCCTTTATTTAATTAATTTTTATTTAATTAAAACCAATCAACCTTTAAACCACCTTCAGATTTTTACATTTTTTATTTAAATTTTCTGATAATTCTTTCTTTTTTTTTTTAAGGCTGCTGGTATATCCCAGCCAATTGATGCAAGATTAAAAGAAGAAATATTTACATTACCTGAATTTATAACAAGTGTTGATGAAATGCGTAGGAGATTAGAAATCATTGTTACAACAAGAGAAATGTTTAAAAATAGTATATTTCCATCTAAATCAAATAAAAGATTCTTCCCATCGAAAAAAACTATTCGGTGTTACATGTTGGAAGCAGTAAGAAAGAAAAGGTATTCAAACATTGACCAAGAATGTCTTATAAAAAAGGTAGAACAATGGAAAGTTGAAAATCCTCACAGAAGATTTTATCTTTGACTTAAAGAATAAGTAAAAATTGTATGAATTTAATATTTTACTGTGAGTTCTCTTTACTTAACTTCAGTTTTCACCAAAATATACAGAAATG
Organism: Hydra vulgaris; assembly: GCF_038396675.1. Classification (NCBI taxonomy): domain Eukaryota; kingdom Metazoa; phylum Cnidaria; class Hydrozoa; order Anthoathecata; family Hydridae; genus Hydra; species Hydra vulgaris. The sequence continues at coordinate 16,233,589 of NC_088921.1, read as the reverse complement.
AATGTGTATATATTTCTTTCCTTGTGTTCCTTGTGCAGGTTTAAATAATAAAATAATATATTTATTTTGAACACTATATTTAAATAATAGGCTTTTATAAAATATTTTTGTAGTGCACATTAAGGTAAATACTTTAAAAAAAAATTCAAATACACTATATAAATAACTGTTCTTTTATTTTGATAATGTTTTATATTTTCCAAAAAAATATGTATTTAAAACAGGGCTCCCAGACACTCACTGTTTTTTGAAATAAAAAGACAATCCTTCATTTTCATGATAACGTGTCATTTTGCTTTTGCATTCCTTGTTCTAATCTGATTGCATAGGACAGTAAAAATTATCATAACTAATTTTCAATCATTTTAATCACTGATTTTTAAATATTTATGTCTTATAAGTAATCCATTAAAAAAAGTTTAAGGTAAAACAGAAATGTAAGATTTAAGAAGATAAAAAGACCTCCCACAACTAACATTCAGGTATCCAACATAAATTAAACGTGATGTTTAATTATTATTTTTTTAAATTTATATTTAATTTGGAAATAAATCATTTAATTTATTTCAGCTCATTACTAAATGATATTTACTTTTAATAAACCTTCTCTGAAACTATTTTTACGATACCTTTTTTAACTACAATACCTATATTATCACTTACAGGAACAGATTTTACAACAAAAGAATACTTACGGAGACATTAGCATTATCAAGAGCACCTGTGTACCCTGTACACCTTTGAGTATCAGTTATTTTTTTTTACCCCATAAGCATCATTTATATATATATATATATTTATATATATATATATATATATATATATATATATATATATATATATATATATATATATATATATATATATATATATATATATATCATATATATATATATATATATATAAATATATATATTACATATATATACTCACATATATGTACACACATGTATATTATATATATATATATATATAATACATATGTATATACAAGCACATACATATAAATAAACGTATATATATATATATATATATATATATATATATATATCTATATATATATATTTGTTGAACGTCGTAATAGCATAAAATAAGTAATTATTTTTAAAAATAACACGATGTTTTTTATTCTTGACATGTTTCGTAAAATTTTATTTACATTTTCAAAAGATTATTTTACAATAATAAAAAACTCTGAAATATATATTAAAAAATAGAAGTCTTTACAAAGAAATATTAACGGACAAAAAATTATACATAATAAACCAATATATTTATTACAAAATAACTTGGTAAATAACCAATTAAAATAACCAACTGTCAAAAAAATATAGATATATATATATAAATAAACTGACAGTAAAAATAAATAGATAAGTTTTTAGTATAATGTAAAGCTTGTTTATTAAGTGAGGGACTTTCCCATTTAATGTGGAGGGCTTCTTTTATCTTAAATTTGTGTTTGTTTGGGGCATTATCCAAAATCTCAAAAGAATCACAGTTAGCCAATTTTTTGCAATTAAGAGATAAATTAAGTGTTTAAATATATGAGATTGTTTATCACTTTTAAGGTGCTCATTTATTCTAGTTGCCAAGTGTCTGGAGGTTTCTCCAATATAACTGGCATTACAGCCAGCGCAAGAAAATTTATAGACAACATGAGATTTAAGCAGTTTAGGAAGTGACTCTTTTAAGCAAAAACAATCTTGTATTTTATTAGTAGTGAAAATTAATTTTATTAGAATATCCTTACAATATTTATGAACAATTTTTGAAATTTTCCTTTTAGTGTAATTAGAGTACATTCCAATGTATGGAAGCTTAAAGTATCTTATATTTAAGCTATTAATTATGTTAGACACAGAGGGTTCATTTTCTTATCAATATAGGATTTAATTTCATAGTCAATAATTTTTTGTGGAAATTTATTATTTTGTAAAACTAATGATAGATTCTTAATATAAATAAAACCAAACCAAGAATTATTAATTTTAAATGTACGATCAATCAAACACCGAACAAGTCCAAATTTGTAGCAAGAGGGAATAAAACTAAAAAAAATTTTGTAAAAGACCTGTATACGTTTTTTTGTGATAAACTGAAGTCGTAAACGAATAGAATTTTCAATAAGTACATCTAAAAAAGCAATCTGGTTATCTTGTTCTTTTTCCATACATAAATTTCAAATTTTTATGTGTCTTTATTGAGGTGTTTGAAAAATTCTTGAGCTTCGTATTCAGAATTATATATATATATACCAGAATAATATATATATATATATATATATATATATATATATATATATATATATATATATATATATATATATATATATATATATATATATATATATATATATATATATATATATATATATATATATATATATATATATATATATATATATATATATATATATATATATATATATATATATATATATATATATATATATATATATATATATATATATATATATATATATATATATATATATATATATATATATTTAGATGAAGTCAAAGTTGAATGCTCAGCCGTCGAAAGCACCGAAGATGAGGATGAGATTGTTGTAGAAGCATCTAGCAATAGTTTTTCATTTGTTTATGAAACTGAAGAATGCAGAGGTTATTAAAAATTACCACTTACGAAGCAACAAAATATTCTTTACCACTCTTTTTTCTTGTTGTAAAATCAAATGTGGACTATCAGATAGTAGGTGCCTTTATTTCTGAAGGAGTCAACAAAAAATATTCAAAGTGCTCTTGCCAAAATAAAAGAATGGAATCCTAATTGGAGTCCTATATTTTATCGTTGATTATTGTGCTGAAAAGATTAACGCTATTGAATCTTTATATCAAGGTATTTCAAGATTTTAATTAGCTGCATATTTAATTTTATTAAGTCCCCTCACTGAATCACTTTATATTTAAGTGGTTTTATGTTTAAGTAAATCAAGTTTCAACTTATATATTAAATTTTTTAGAGTGCCAAGTTCTCATATGTGACTTTCATCGGGAACAAGTGTGGAAACGTTGGTTTAATAAAGTAAATAATATTGCCAGTGACATTAAAATAGAAATGCTAGCTAAGTTAAGGAAAGTTCCCAGAGCTCAATCAAATGTTGATTCAGCAAAAGCCCTTGAAAACTTAAAAAAATGTGAACATTATTTAAATCCAAACCATAAAAATATGTTTAATTGGCTTGAAAAGCAATGGTTACCACATTGAGGTTTTATTTTATTTAAAAATTTTTTTTTAATTCTATACTAAATTCATACTTAATTCTGTACCATTTTATTAATAGAGGTGAGGATACTTGTATCGTAAAGACAGATTAATGGTCAGTATTAATACTAACAATGGAGTTGAATGGCAAAATGAAACCTTCAAACATTCATACCTGAAAAAGCATAGTAACTCTTGTTTATCAACCATGCTTACTGTTCTTATTGAAGACTAGTCTTATTTCCAGATTTATATAATAGGTACTTAGTTTTTTTTTTTTTTTTTGTTCTTAATAGAAGAGAATATTTAGTAATAGTATAGGTTATTAAAAAAAAAACCTTTACGATAATTATTATGCAAAGGTTCTTTATCAAAACATGTAAAAGTGTTCTTTATTTACTTTAGTGTTCATTATTTCCTTATAAAGTTAAAAAATTTGAAATAATACAACATAACTTAAATATAACTTAATATACATTTTGATAAAGAGTCTACTCTAGTGAGCACAAAATAATTAAAAGGGAGATTTTAAAGGGAATATCTGACATAAAAAATGATTTTTTTTATTTTATTTTAATTTTAAGTTTTGTTTCAGGCAAACTACCATTAACAAATTTTAAAAAAAGAACAAATGTCAAATATATTTCACTTATTGTGCAAAGTACACTGGTGCTACACTATTTTTTGACACAACATATTAAAACATAACTTTTTAGGTATTGTGACATCAATACAAGACATAGTGGAAATTTCCGCCATTATATTTCATACCTACCCACATTTTTGCATCATAGACCAAGACACTTTGTTAAATATTGCTTGCAAAAGATGTGTCTAGCTTCAAATATTGATCTGTCTGGAGTTTTTGTTAAAGAGACTGGAAAGTTTACATGTTCATCTTTTGCAAACTCTGCTGAGTTCCATCATATTAGCTTTTGGCGATTCAGTCACTATGCCAAATTGTACTTTCCAGGATTGGAAATAAACTGGGTATCTTTCCAAGCATTTCTTTGCAGTTTTTAATGAGTTTCCTTCATGGTCTTGGTACAATTTATCTCAATTATACATTTACTCACTGTTTTTGAACTTGGATAAAGAAATTTCTTTTGGAAGAAAACCTTTATTGCCTCGAAATGAACTGTTTATTACAGACAACAAAGCAGAAGACAGAGAAGTAGATTGTAGCATAAAAACATTGGAATCACTTCCCAAACAAAAGACATGTTTGGGAAGTGATTTCAATTCCAATGAACAAATTCCAATGAAAAAAAAAACATTCTTGTTTCGAGAAATAGCTAAGCAGTTAATTAATGAATCATATCTTATTGAAAATGAAGAGAAATTAGATAATGGAATTGATATTTAAAAAAAAGTTAAAAAATAATTTTAAGAATGCATTCCAAATGAACAAGGTATTCATTTGCAGCCTGTTCTAAAAAATAAGAGTCAGCTACAAGCATTAAGCGTTCCTTTAAAACAGAAGGTTGCATTATATTTGGGGAGGCATGGAGTTGGTGCAGAAAAGTTGAAGGCATCAAGCAGTTTAAAAATTGAATCAAATAAAAATCATAAAGTCCTAGTTAAGTCTGAACACATAGATGCAAGTGAAAATATAATTCTTCAGCAAGATAATACAGATGAAAGTATTGAATGGATTGTGTTTGACAACAACCTGCCTGTGTTACCACAAACTGAAATTGACGCTATTGAGAACAATGATATGCTGACAGATGTAAGTATCAATGCTACCCAAAAAATTCTTTTGAATCAGTTTCATATGAAGTCTGGTTTCAAGATACAATTTTAGGTGAAAAATATATGTTTCGTGAGGGAAAGAATGATTTTGTTCAAGTATTATATACTGGACAATATCATTGGATTACCATTTCTAATGTGAATTGTCCAGCGGACACAATTTTTTGCTATGACAGTCTTTTCCATCGCCAAGTGAAGGATCATGTTAAGCAGCAAATATGCAATACATATAAAACTAAAGGGAAAATCTTAACCATCTATGTACTCAAATGTCAACAACAAACTAATGGTGTGGATTGTGGCGTTTTTGCAATTGCTAATGCATTAAACATACTTCACAAATTTGATATTGGAGCTTTAACTCTAGACAAAGACAAAATTAAAAAACATTTTATTGAATGCATTAAAAAAAGAGATTTTTCTGCCTTTTCAGTTAGCAAATCAAAATCATGTTTTAATGAAGAAAAATTAATCACTTTAGAAATTTCTTGCTCATGCCGTTCAAATTGGGTATGGTATCAGGCAAAAAATACCAATCTTCGTATGGTACAGTGTGATAGGTGCAGCAAATGGTACCATAAAAAATCTGAAAATATATCTGATGAGATATTCAATAAAATAAATGCTGAAAAGTCATGGATTTGTTTAGCTTGTAAAAAAAAAAACTTGTGTTCACTAACATGAATGAAAAATTAGTCATAAATCAAAAATCAGTCAAAATGCTTAACAATTTTCATTCGTTCTTATATCAAAAAAAATTTATTAATGGAGAAACAAACCTTATCAAAAATGCGAAGTTTGATAAATCTGTACTTATTCAGTAAGTTATAAACTGTTTACACAGCATTATTTTCTTTATGTTATTTAATCAGATGTTATGATATCATTATTTAATCAGAGGTTAGGATATCATTATTAGCAATAAAGTTTTAGAAACAAGTGTCAAAATTGTTTTAAATAAAAGAAAAATTAAACCTATAGACTTTCATTATTTAAAATATGCTTTTCCTATTTTTAAATATATATTGTTAAAGGCAACTACCGACTACCTTGTTTTTTTGTATAATATGTTTTTTCACATATTATAGATTGGTTTTTAAAATGCTTAATTATGATAATATTTGTGGCAACCCCCTAAACGTGCTGTTAATAACAGAATGAGACTGGAATTTAAATATAAGCTTGGAAAGAAGCTGCAAGTTGTCTTAATAATACATGTTTAACTGAGTTTGTAGATTTATTAATAGACTCGAAACAAACAAATAGAAATTTCTGAATGCTTTTTATAAATTCTATTTTAGGTCAGCTTTATCTGGCAACTGCCCCACAGCTCACAATTATTAATTATTGGAGGAACTATAAAAATAAAATGAAGGAAACCAAGTATATAAAGTAATGTCAAGTTCATTGGTAAGTTACTATATGTTTGTTTGTGTTCTGTTTAAACCTCTGGCGCTGTTGGCTCACCCAAAAATTACTGTATGTTTATTTGTGTTCACCCGTAAGTTACTGTAGGTTTGTTTGTGTTCTGTTTAAAGCTCTGGCTCAATGTTGACTCACCTATAAGTTACTGTACGTATGTTTGTGTCCTGTGGAGACCTCTGGCACAATATTGACTCACTCATAAGTTACTATATGTATGTTTGTGTTCTGTTTATTCTTATGATGTGGTGTTGACTCTTTAGTTACTTTAGCTTTTAGTTACTTTATGTTTGTTTGTGTTCTGTTTAAACCTCTGGTGCTCTGTTATTTTAGTGACTGTCAAGTTAGTCCACTATAATATATCTATTTGTAATACACTTTTTAGATAAAATGCTATATATGGAGCTCTCTTTTCCTGATGGAGTAACACTTACAGAAGTAACTTGCACATTTTTATTTTCGAATATTATTTTACCCTGTTTTAGAGTTGTTGCAATTTTACCATTAAAATGGTAAAATTGAAACAACTCTAATAATAAACAAAATAGTAAAAAAAAAAAAAAAATTATATTGTATTTTTTATATTTAAATTTTGTCAATTATTATACAGGTGTGTAATAATGGACAATATTTTTGCCTCAACATGATAGTATTTGTAGAAAAGAGTAATAGACTTAACGTTTTTGAGGCTATTAAGGCTAAAGATTAGGAGCTTGGTTTGGTCCAACTACATTTTCAATGCGTTTTTCAAATAAATCTAAAAGATAAAGGGCATTATTAGAAGAACCAGTCTAATAATGAATTATCCTTCCAAGAAGATTGTCATCTAAAGTTTATTATCATTTCCAAAATTTTCTTTTTTAACTTTTAATATGTTTAAAAGTTTATGCTTACTTTTTCAGATTTTTTTTTTAGAGTCCATTTTTATTACACTCCCTGTTCTTTTATGTTCAATTTTATTAATAGAAATGAGAATGTGCAAGAAAAAGCAGTTTGCTAATTGATTGTGTATTTTTCTGTCATATGCTTTCAATCGTTCTGCATAAAAAAAGCGTACATGTGAATAGGAAGGAACCTTGACGTGGTTCAGGTGCTTTAAAACAAATACCTTCCAGACAGAAACTTTCTGACAACTTGTGTGTGAGTTGTAGTATTTTTATACTGGTAGTATATAATCTTCTGGTTGTTGAAATTCTTGCTTTCAAGGTGTTTGTTTTTTTTCTTGTTTATTTAGATAACACGGAATGCATTGAGGATTTTAAGAGATGAAGGTATAATTTTTATTAATTCTAAACACAAGCAGATGATTTAGAGTATTATTAAATAAAATATGATGATCGGAATTTGAGTGAATTTTGTTTCCAATTAAAATGTGATGATCGGAATTTGAGTGAATTTTGTTTCCAAATAAAATGTGATGATCGGAATTTGAGTGAACTTTGTTTCCAATATAGATAGTTTTAACTTGTACAATTATTTTTTATTAACTAATTCTTTAATTTTCTACTTGGTTGTTCAACTTAAATGTTTTGTATCTACAACAAATCGCTGTGTGAGATCTTATCGTAATCTAATCATAAAATTATTTTTGGGAAATAAGCAGTACGAAGAATAAATGCTTAAGTAGATGTTTGGCAACGATAATGAACTTCAAAGAATTTTTAAAATACTATTGTTAATTGCAGTTAATTTATAATAACGTATTATTTATGTAACGGTGCGTATGTAACTTTGAAGATATACGTGAAATTGTATGTTTATTTTTTTAAATTGTTTCATACTAGTTTTATTAATTCATGCTTTTTCATGAGTTTTTTTTTTTTTAATTATTACTTTTGATTTAAATGCAGCCGTTAAAAGCTTATATAATTAATCGACTTTATTACGCGGCATCATCTTAAGAAATTAACCTCTTTTGATTAAACAGCCATAGCTTATGAAATTAACAATTTTGGCTTCAATCTTTATTTATGTATTTTTTAGTAACAATAATTTAATAGCAACATAAAAAATGGAAATTATAATTTATACAGTCGTCCCCCGGTTAACGAACCACCCTGTTAGCGAACTTTCGGTTAACGAACCGAAAGTTTGCCCAAAATCCTCCCCCGGTTAACGAACCGGAACTCGGTTAACGAACCGGGACCGCCAAATGGCGTGCACACGCGCGTGAAGGTCGGGCGCGCCGTCCAGCATTTCCCCCTTAGTTTTTTGAGTGTCATGGAAGCCTGGGAGGTGAATGGTTGTGCTGGGTGTGCTTTTGTTGTTTCATTTTTTTCTTTTCTTGTTTCACTAATATTTTTCATGCATTTTTGTGCTTTTTTCTATTTTTGTGCAATGTTCATGTTCAATTTTTAGTTTTTTCTAAAACTTTGACAAGCAATTTTCATGCACAATTTCAATTTGTTTCAATTTTTAAAAGTGCATAAATCTCAGGTTTCAATCATTTCACCTTTGCCTATTTTATTTATCAAGTTGGACAATTTTTTGAATTTTTTCCCCCATTATTTCGGCAAAATCCACCAATTAAAAATTTTTTAATGGCGGCCTATGGGAAAACGCGTTTCGGTTAACGAACTTTTCGGATAACGAACTAGTTCGTACTCCGAATTAAGTTCGTTAACCGGGGGACGACTGTATTGAACATGTCTTTATTTTCCAACAGTTGGCTCATATAAATTAGGGAGAGATTTAGCAACGAGACGCGGGCAACATTTGACAACGGCGTTTGTCATGAACACGTCGTTTGACTAAAACCATTTCGCATTTGTTTCACAACACGCGTCTAATAACCGTTAACAACAATGACGGTTATATTCTGCTTAAAATCTGTAAGAGATTTAGTCTTTTTAGGCTGCGCTAAAGATTTAGCAGATGTTTATGAATTTTTACTTTTAATCGAGTCAAACGATTCCCATGAATCATATCCATATTGCAAATGTGATATAAATACTTGATATATGTGCGGCCGTGGCGCAGTGGTTAGAACGCTTGCTTTATAAGCAGGAGATCCAGGTTCGAAACGAACTCTGGACATATTTTCGCGTCACGGTAAGGAAGGAGGCGTGGACTTCCTGGTTAAATGCATTTCCGCGGTGCTCTGTGACAAGACCGTTAGGACTTCTTGGGGCACCTAAAATAAATAAAAAAAAAAATATAATGATGTGTAATGTTAAAATTATTGTTTCAAAAAAAAAAGACCTCATGACCATTGATGTTTTGGCATCTCAGAAAAAATTGTAAACGCACAGAGAACTACATCCAGTGGTCTAGAAAAACTTTTCACTTTGCTAAAACGACTTGCTTTTACATGTAGATACATGGATATGGTTTCTTTATTTGGAAGAAAGCCAACAGAGATATGCCTTATTTTTAATACAGTAATTGATTTTATTTATGAAACCATTTGTCATAGATGATGCTACAGTTTAGGGAATTGTTAGACTTCCGATTGATCAGTGTGTTGTTTATAATGGTCATAAGAAAAAAACACTACAGTTAAAAAAGTACTATAGTTAAGAATGCAAAGTTAACCCCAGATCAACATATTTAAAACAAGCAATAGGCCGGGTAAATAAAAAAAAACAGTTGCTTTTACTCAGTAATTGGTCAGCTTTTCGTAAAAAGAAAATATCAGCAATTTTCCTTAAATTTTTATTCACGTAAAGCTGAAAAATTACTCTAAAAACGCTTAGTAAAGACAATTGCTTTTTTTTTTTTTTTATTACCCGGCCTAATGAGTGAAGTTCTTGTTTTAGTTGAGTCGCTTGGACTTTGAGTTGATTAAAGTTATTGCTATTACAGTTAAATGCAGATTCAGATTAGTTGATTGGACTTATTGCTAACTACTTTGCAGATTCAGAAGAGTTGATTGGACTTATTACTAACTACATTAAGTTTGTTGATTTTCAAAAAACGCTAAAAGCTTAGCAACCGCGCTTATCGGCTTTTGAAATATTTTGTCAGTTTTTTAAAGCAGCCAAAAATTGCCCAAAGTATTAATTACACTATCATTACACTGAAAGTCTTCTTGAATCTATTAAAAATCAAGGTATTGTTGGCACGTCTATATACGATAACTTTACTGGTGTGGTAGCATATGCGGATGATATCATACTTTTAAGCTCTACCCTCTCTGGTCTCGAAAAGCTCATAAAAACATGCGATATTTACAGTAATTTAAATTGTATTAAAATAAATGCCACTAAAACTGAGTTCTTGATTTCAGGTAAAGCACAAATACAAACCAATACGATAACGATTTCTCGTAATAAAAAAAATCTTCAGAATAAACTTAGACATCTGGAATTCACATGGGATACTAAACATTCAATTTTTGCTTCACTCAGTTATAAAAATGTTGATGAAAAAATGTTGTTCAAACTCTTATTCAATCTGGAATCCGGTTTGTTCACCAAAGCTCTATTTCTTATATATAAAGTGTTGGCAGTCCCTCCCTTAACTTATGGTATAGAGCTAAGTGAAAATAATTCTGTTTTGATGAAAAAGCTAGATGTACTTGGAAGGAGTGCGCTAAAATCGCTTTTAAATATTTCGAAACACAGTAAGAACTATACAAATTCGCTATTCAAAATCCAGAAAATTTCAAAAAATATTTAACAAAATAAATTAAACTTGTTCCATCGTCTTCTTAATAACAAAACACCTGCAGACATTATCTTTTCGCAGCTGAAACACCCTTTATTTCAACATTCGTTTGTTGGCGATATCCAGGACCTACGCCATTTTCAGATGTTAAATTTTCAAAATTTAATTCAAAATAAAAAAAGGGTAAAAATAGCACTGTTTAAAAGTGAAATTTCCTCCGAAGTTGAGCAAACTTTGGAGTATGCAATATAGTGCTGGAATGCAAAAAACAAAGACGAATTTTTAAACAAATTCTTGAGGAAAAATTCTTAACTGAAAATCACGAGAAATAACTTTCTTATTTTTCTTTTTACCTTGTAAATTACTAATATGTAAATTACTATATTACATTGTAAATTAATTAAGGAATTAAAATATGGTGTTAAATAAATGGAATAACAATAATAATATTTAAATACACTCTATAGGAACGAATTTTGATACGTGCTACAGCTGAGTTTTGTTTGAGGCTTTTACAGTCCCGTAACCAGAAAAAGTCTTTTTGGGTAGCCCAATTTCATTGCCGCTTTAGAAATTGCACAAATATATATACAGTATTGGACAAAACATTTGCAACCAACATCAAACAATACTAAAAAGTGTTCCTAATTTTACATGTCTTAAAAACGAAACGAACTATACTACCACAGCAAACAGTTCAGGAGTCTGGAGTCATAGCATGCCATGACATGAGCAATCAGCACACAGGCAGAATTTTGTTGACAAGTGCCATTTTGCAGCGGACAAAACAAGTGCAGCTTTTTTGGTTTGTTTCATTTTTTTAAGTCTGGTCCGTGTCAACGTCACCGAAGTTTTTTAATAATTAAAGGAAGTATCCAGAAGTTTCCAGAAGCATGCAGAAGCTTCCAGAAGTTTCCTGAAGAAGCATCCAGTAGCATCCAGAAGTATCCAGAAACATTCAGAAGCATCCAGAAGCTTCCAGAAGCATCGAAAAGAAGCATCTAGAATCTTCCAGAACAAGTTCACACAGGTTCATTTTACTATATAAGAGACATGTAAATCGACATGTAATTCAGTCAGTATATGGTCAGTATAAGTCAATCAGTCAGTATTATCAAGACAGTTTATTGATGTGAGTTTTATCAAAGTGTTTTATCGAAGAACATCAATACAAGAAGTGAAATACAACAAGTGTTTCATTACATCAATGCAGTCCACATCCAACCAAGACGTTGTGTTCCACAGAGCATTATTGTATCATCACAAGATAAGTGTAACACGGTAAGCCTTGAGAAGCGTGATTATTTATTTTTATTATTTTTGTGACTTCAAGTGCAAAAATGGCTCCCGACAGTCTTGGATTGGAACTAAGAAAAAAAATTATTAGCGATTACGTAAGTGGAATGTCACAAAAAAGTATTTGTGATAAATATCGCGTAAAAAAATGGACCGTGACTATGTTCCAAATATCGTTCTACGGGGAAGTTGGCAGCAGATAACAAAAGTGGAAGACCGCGTTCCACCACTTCTAGAGAGGATTCTATGATCGTCAGATCTGTCAAGAAGGACCCCTGGATATCATCAGTCGAGATACAAAAGCAATTAGAGCTGCCTGTATCGGACCGAACAATCAGACGACGTGCTGTTTAAGCCGGATTGTTTTCTCGACGCCCTGCAAAGAAACCGCTGATTTCATTAAAAAACCAGAAGAAAAGACTCCTATTTGCTACATCTCATATTAACTACTTAATATTAAAGCAGAAATGGCGAACTGTCCTGTTCAGTGATGAATCGAAGTTCAACATCATTGGGAGCGATGGCATTTGCCGTGTACGTCGACCGGCCGCAAAACGCCTCGATTTACGTTACTGCCATAAGACCGCGAAGGTCTTATGGCAGTAACGTAAATCGAGGCGTTATGTAATGGTCTGGGGGTGTTTTTTTGCTAACGGTCTAGGTCCAATACATCGAAGCGATGGAATAATGGACCGTTTCATGTATAAAAATATCCTGAAAGATGTTATGTTACCTCATGCTGAATGGAATATGCCAATAAAATGGGTTTTTCAGCAAGACAACGATCCGAAACACACTGCAAAAGTAGTCAAGCAGTGGTTTCAAGACAACCACCTATCGGTGATGGATTAGCCTCAATCTCCGGATCTCAACCCTATCGAGAACCTGTGGGAGATCGTCAACCGCATAATTAATCGTGAAGGTGTTCGTAATAAGGATCAACTGTTTGAACAAATCCAAAAGGCCTGGGCAGCGATTCCACAAAGTTTCATTGATCACCTGATCGAATCTATGCCTCGAAGATGCAAGACTGTTATCGACTACAAAGGATTCGCCACGAAATGTTGATAGCGAAATACGGCTTGGTCAACATTTTGTCGAGTTTCACTTGTTTGTCCAGAAGGAAATCAACTTTTTTTTAATACTTTTGATTAATTTATTAATTTTCGTGTACAAATAATGAATTTTGTGATGAATAAAACTTGAAGAACTTTGTCTCTAAACAGTTACATAGTTATTTCTCTAAATTGAAAAAATGCAGCACTTTTATATAAAGAAACTAAAGTAGCATTATTTGGTTGCACTCGTTTTGTCCGATACTGTATATATATATATATAAATATATATATATATATATATATATATATATATATATATATATATATATATATATATATATATATATATATATATATATATATATATATATATATATATATATATATATATATATATATATATATATATATTAGTAAAACACCACCTAACAAAATTTTTTTTTATTTAACACTGTGTTTTATCAATGAAGACTCATTACTTCTGATGAGTCTTTCTTGATGAAACACAATGTTAAATGTAAAGAAATTTTGTTAGGTGATTTTCTACTAATTTATAATTGCTCTGTTCTTTTAAGAACATATATATATGTTTATAAAGAGTTAAATAAGCTCCTTCATATATACTATCTGATACTATCTGATACTAATGCTAAATTAAAAATGGTTTAGCAGCTTTCTATAAAACTTTCATTCGGGTTTATTTTGAAAAAAATACTGATTTTGGAGTAAAATGTCGAAATTTAGTTTTTGGACTCATCTTTTTCCGATTTTTATCCTCTTTCATTTGATATAACCATCTGTACTATTGCATTATTTGATAATATAAAATATTTAAAAATTGCATTATTCATGGGTTTGATACTTAGCAACGCCTTAGCAACAAAACAAAAACCCTTGTATAACCCCTAAAGTCTTAAAATGGCTTATTTTAAAACAAAGCTTTTAAAACAAAAATTACCAAACACAATTCAACTTTAGGTTAAAAATCTGATAATACCAGTATATAAAGGCTTTCATTTTTATATTTACCGTTCATTACGATACGTATATGTCCCGATATGTAACATTATTTTTCCGATATGTAATTTTTTTTTTAAAAACGCTTTTCTTTTTTGCAAACTTTACACTTATCATCAAACTTTTTAGTATTTTTTTTTTTCAAACTTTTTAATTTCACTCTTTTTTATAATATTATAACTTGTAAAAACTTATTTTTCTCTATCTCACAAAGAGTTTTGATGAAAAGACATTTTGTCTTCTACTTGCCCAAGTCAGATTGTAACTATATATATTAATTAGAACTTGAGGATAACATTGTTAAATGTTTGCATAACGACGAAATAAAACTAGCTAGCCCTCCCTGACAAATAGGTCAATAAGGATTAAATATTTAGAAAGTGATATCTATATGAATTGCATAAAAATATAATAAAAGGGTTATTTTACAGCTCTTATTTAAAAGTTTATTTTTGAAATCGACACACTAAATAAGAAAAGTACTCATTAAACATTTTTTTGTGTCAACAGCAAGTAAAAAAATACAACTATAAGGTAATCATAAATCATCTTAATAAAGAATTATTACAAAAGTGAGGAAAACAATTGGAAAACAAAAAAACGGTTAACTAGAAGAATTGCTTAAAATCTTTTATGAATCAAGAAAACACAACAATGAAAGAGAACTCTAAATTGCTTATTTTTCAAGAGAAAACAATGTATTTAAAGTTTTGCATAAAAGAACAACCAGTGCTGAAACGTCGAAAACTTATTTGAGCACCATATTAGTGTTTCAAGAAAATATAAAGAAACACTGCAACAATGAAACATGTTTTTTTTGTTCAGATTCACTCCCAGCAAGACTGCAACCAACCACTATTAAGTGAGAAGTTACATAAAAACAAAGAATTGAGTTGAAGAGCAAGAAAACGATTGACAGATGACTTGAAAAGTTGCATGTTGTATGAGTCAGGATAACATGAAAATGGAAGAGAGTTCTAATAAGGCGAATAAGAGATTTGTAGAGGTAGAGAATGGAAGGAGAAGCAACATTAGAAAATACTAACTTAGCAACCGATTATATATACGGTTTTCAAGAGAGGTCAGAAGTGAAAGATGATTCAAGAAGAAAGAAGAGAACTCAGTGAAAAATAGGACTCAGCGAGAGGGTACCTATTCTTCAATATAAAAAGTAACTGCAAGCCCCAATCTGATACAGAAGTGAAATCAGATTCAAGATCCGCTGCCTGTTTTAACCAATAGAAAAGAGAAGACTTTTTGTCAAGATGTATAAAGTTAAGTTATCGGCAAGTAGAGCCACTTTAGATGTAAGGTAATCAAGAATACCATTAATGTAGATAAGAAACAAACAGGACCACTGATAGATCCCTAAGGTACCCAAAAGTTACAAGAAATGAAGAAGAATGTTGTTCTTTGAGGATGACTTTAATAAAACGGTCAGAAAGGTTCAGAGGTATTTATAGGTGTTCTCTGTTAAAAGATAAAATCTTGTGGTAGGATAACGAAGAGTGCTGCCTATCTAGCGTAACTTTAATACTGAAAATGAAGAGAAAAGATTTTGATAACTTTTGTTAATGTGAAAAGCAAAGGTTTTTTGAATACTTGGAGCCAGAACTTTCTTACTTTTTTTTATATAAGATATAGTAAAAGCAGTTGATTATTAAAGTTACCAAAACTTAAGAAATCAGCAGTAGAACCTTAAGACCAGAAACGATATTGATCGTTAGAAAGTAAGTTATTGAATTGCGTTATAAATGCATCAGATGATAACTTTTTTCTTGTACCTACTTAATCTTGACAAAAAATCTTATTCTTTATCAAAACAAGAAATCCAAACTTTTTTTCGCTTTAATAAAATGAGATTTGATGACAGAAATTCGTAAAATGATGTAACAAAAATGATTACTATTGGAAAGGCAGGCAGCAATAGAAGCTTTTATTTCTTCTTGTTAGTTGCAAGCCAGGAAATCAATGTAAAAAGGTGCAGTGTGATGTATAGCTTCATTATTTTCAGTGTGCAAAATCTTGTATCTTATCTCAGAAGTTAGGTTCTAGAGACTTTTGGAAAAACTTCAACAGGGCGATTAACAAAGGTAAGTCTAATATTTTAACTCTAATTTGTAGATCTATTCTTAAAACCTATCCCCAGGATAAGGCAGAAGTATTTGTAAAGAAATTTTCTGCTTAATCTAATGACCACACCTTTTTCTGTCATTCATATTAAACCAATTAACCCATTGTTATACATCCAAATAATTTGGGCTTACGTTGCTTAAGTCATTACTAAGTAAACTCTACTACCTAATCTACTAATTTAAATAAAATTGTAAGGGTTGTGGTCTAGACAAAATTTCTGTCATACAAAATTCTTCTCCAAAACTCTTTATAATCCTTTCTGAAATATTATTAAGTGCTTGACTGAATCTTGTTTTCCTGACTGCCGAAAAATGGCTTCTGTGGATCTACTTTTTACGAACTCTAGAGCACACTATATTATCCAACTATAATTCAATATATTTTCTTTTTTATAATAAGCTCTTTGAGTTTTTAACCAACCAATAGCTAACATTTTAACTCAAATCTAACATCTTACTCTCCAACAATCAATATGGATTTCAATCGTCTGGTTTTATGGCTGACTTGCTGACATATCAAAAGCTTTAGATAAAATGTACCATGCTGATTGTTTTTGAAATTATTAAATCATTTCTTTCTGATTGCAGAATTATTTATCTTTGAAAGCCAACATTCCTCTTCATTTCCAATAACTACAGGGATATAATATATCCTGTACTTTTTTTAATCTAAATTAATGATTTTCCTGAAAATCTTTTATCTAAATGACTCTATTTGTCAAGGACTCAACTTTTTTTTTGCTCACCAAAGCTTAAGGACTCTCTCCCAACATCTCCTTTTGTTAACTCATACAATCTTCAACTTTTAAGGTCTTCTGTCAACCATTTTCTAGCTATTAAACACTATTCTTTATTTTTTAGTAACTCCCAACTTAAACCTGTTTGTTTGGCTTATTAGGTGCAAATTAAATAGTGTAAAAAATACATAGCAGCTTGGCAGAAAGTAATAAACAAAAATACCATCATAAATAAATAATATTATAAAATAATGAAAATAATTATAAAACTTACACACATTAGAAAAAAAGAATAAATAAACAACCACAAATAAATAATTTATAAAAATTTTCATATTTTTTATCAAAATAAAAAATAAGAATTTTTGATCAAAACTCACTATCGAATAATGCTGCATTTCTTTGCTATAGAATACTTTTGCTATAGAATTTATAGACTTTCTTTGCTATAGAAACATGAAAATGTTTTTGAATTCAATTTAGCTCTTAGTTTATGATTCTATAGTTAAACATCAGATTTCTAGGTTCAACTATCAAAATCATTTCTAACAGTTGAGAAAGTTATATTGTTTTGAAAGTCGTTAAGTTAAGATAGCTGAGATCCTTAAAAAAGAGAAAAACATTTAAAAGTTGCATCTATGTTATGGAAATATATATATATATATATATATATATATATATATATTATATATATATATATATATATATATATATATATATATATATATATAATATATATATATATATATATATATATATATATATATATATATGATATATATATATATATATATATATATATATATATATATATATATATATATTTACATTTTGATAAATTCTAAATTGCATATATATACATAAAAAAAAGTTAAATCTTAATTTAGTTACCCTCTAATTTGATGTGTTTTGTGGACAGGAAAATAAATTTAAAATGCAAGCATAACAATGTTATGCTTGCAGTTATTAACATAAATAATATTTTAGTGAATGCTCAAAAATATCAAAGTTTAAATTTTTTTATTTTTAATAAAACAGTAAACTTTCTCATTAAATAAGTTTGATTAAATATAAATATTTATAAAATGTCTATGTTTAAATGTTTACATGTATATATATATATATATATATATATATATATATATATATATATATATATATATATATATATATATATATATATATATACATATAAATATATATATATATATATATATTTATATAAATATATATATATACATATATATATATATATATTAATAAATAAATAAATAAAATATATTTCAGACAACAGGCATGTACAAATTAGGTGCCAGGTCCACAGTTTTTTTTTTTTAAAAAGAAAAGTATTATTTTAAACTTTGATTAACTGAATTCATAGAGTGGTTCACCAAGGTACAAGCCATCAACTGTTTACGAAAAGCATGTCTATAGTTTAAGATAATTGTATGAAAAGATGGTAATCTGAACTCTAAAAGCATGTAAGATGTACTATCATATTTGTTGTATCCGAAAAACATTTTAGCACATTTGTTGTAGCAATACTGAAGGCATGCCATTGTTTTATCATTATAATTTTGCCACAAAGGATCACCATATAAACAAATGCAATATGCTTTAAACAGTTTAACCTTCACTCTGGTGGAACATAAATAAAAGCGTCAAATTAAGATATTTGTACGTGTGTAAAGGCCCTTTAACTCTTTGATTATATCAAGATCAGCGCTAAGGTCATTTTTAATTATATGACCAAGGTATTTGAAAGATTCAAATAAAGCATTTTCACATCCTGACACGCATAATTCTGGGAAGGAGTTTGATATAACTTTTGATTTTTGAGTTGGATTAAACACCATACATACAGTTTTCTTGGTATTAAAGAATATGTTAATTAAGGAAGAATCCTTATTTGTAAAGCTAATTAGTTTCTGAAAAGAAAACCAAGAAGGCGCAATTAGAACCATATCATCAGCATAGGCCAACACATTCGTGAATATACCACCTATATTACATCCGATACGAAGGTTTGATATTGATGAAATCAAATCTTTTATGTAAAAGTTAAGTAGAAGTGTTGACAATATACTTCCTTGACGAACCCCATTCCCAATTCTAAAACTGTTTGATTTTGTTTTCTGCCATCGAACAGACATTTGTTGATTACTGTACCAAAATGCAAGTAAACTAACAAGTTTTTTGGGCAGACCAGTATCTAATAATTTTTTGAACAACAGCCAGTAATTGACACTGTCAAATGCTTTATTAAAGTCTATGAAGCAAGCAAATACATGGCTTCCTCTAGATGTGTAATACTGCACAGTCTTTTTAAAATAGTTTGAGCATGATGTTGTTGAGTGATTTTGTTTAAAGCCAAATTGGTAATCATCATTTTTATTAATGTTGTACAAATTGATTTTCTGCAATAAAAGACTCAAAAATTTTTGATATAGCAGAGGACACAGCTATGGCTCTATAGTTTTTCACATCTGTTAAATCAGCCAATTTAGATTTTACTAATGGAATAATTGTGGCCTCACAAAACGTGGATGGTAAAGAACTGAATTTAATGCACAAATTAAAAAAAATACTAATAAAAAACTGCAATCTACTTCCACCATACATAAAAGATTCCATACAAAAGTTATCAGGTCCAGTTGCTTTTCCTAGTTTATATTTTATATATTTATATATATATATAAATATTTCTATTATATTATTTATATATATATTATTATATATATATATAAATATATATATATATATTATTATATATATATATATATATATATTATTATTATATATATAAAATACAGATTCTGAAGGGTATTTTTATCAAAATAATGGCGAATTATTGAAAGCATGCCATCAGCATGATTAAGTTAATTACGGAGTTCAGAGAAATTAAGTTTGCATTTAGCCAATGAAATAAACCTTTGAGATCTAAGTTTTTATTCTTACACAAGGAATGATGAGACTTATTATTATGCAAGATATTAGTATCATCAACAAACAAATGGACTGATGAAAAGTAGACAGAGTTATTTAGATCATTAATATAAATCAAAAACAATAAAGGGCCAATTGAAACCTGAGGAACACTACAAATTATGAATTTGATTTGTAATCATTAATGGTATTAAACTGCTTCTGATTTGAAAAATAAGATTGAAACCAATTACAAGCAACTCCTCGGATTCCGTAATGGTTAAGTTTAGAAATTAAAATAGTGTGATTAACAGTATCAAACGCTTTTTGTAAGTTGATAAAAAATACCACCAACGAAATGAACAGTATTCAGTGCCTCTTATATTTTTTTGGTTATACTTATTAAAGCGTGGCAAGTAGAGTGTTTTGATCAAAATTCAAACTGAAAGTCATTTAAACAGTTAAAAGAACTCAAAAATAAGTATAATCTAGAATATATTAGTTTTTAATGAGCTTGCTAATGTTAGATAGAATTGAAACTGGTATATAGTTAGTACATGAGAGTTTTGAATCAATTTTATATACTAGAATGACACATGATAATTTCAAAATGTCAGGAGTTTTTAGTTTAATTATATTTGTTGGATATTTTATCCTTAACATTTTTACCTTGAATAAGATTTCGAATTTGAATTGATTTTATTATTCTTTTAGTAATCCATTGCTTAAATTGACACTAGTAGCTCGTAATACTAACTTTTCTGAGTGGCACATAAACAATCTAACAACAATGTTGTTTGAGAAATGAATGCTTCAAAACTAGAGTTGACATAATTTTTATTGGTAATGTCATTCCAATCAACTTTTAATAATTCAAATTTAAACGATTCTTGGTTATAATTTTTAAAATTCCTGCAGTACAAATTATGATTGCGTGATATAAATAGTTTGTTCAAATTAGGACAAATAAGAAATTGAGGTAGGTGATCAGAAAAAGAAGTTGTTAGATTTCCTGAAATAATTTTATTAGTGGTTACATTTGAAAAGATATTGGCAATGACTGTAGCAGAATGATCAGTAACTCTCGTTGGTAGCATAATAAATGGGCGAATATTATAAGAAGTAACTTTAAAAACTCAGAAGTTGCAAAGAGTTTGACTGTATCAAATCTATGTTAAAATTGCCAAGTAGAATGACAGATTTATTTTCCCTAGATATTTTTTGGAAAAGGAAAGATATTTTATTATAGAAGTTGTTTACATCCATGCTAGGGTGTCTATATATGTAATCAATAATAACATTTGATTTGTCGAGAAAACTATTTCAACAAAAGTAGATTCTAAATAGCTTGGTGAGTATATGATCAAATCAGCTCTTCTTTTATTAATCAGTTTTTTTGATAATTATAACAAAGTTCCACCACAAGAAGATTCGGTTGGTGTGTGCTTAAAATTATAACTTTGAATAGTAATTGGATGTGTGGAAGGAGATTCTTTTTTTAACCTTGTTTCTGTAATTCCAATAATGCTAATTTTAAACTAATTAACGATAATAATATGTTCAGATCTTAAAAGTGCTTTTGTAAAGAGGATATGTTTAAATAGAAAAAAGACATGGAGTTTATGATGTCATAGTTATGAGAACAAAATTTTTTAATGTCATATTGACATTCTACATCAACAGATGAACAGTTTTTCTCATCAGAAACTGAAGCATGAGACCTAATAAATTTATTAAATTGAGTATAGATTTTATTCAAATCTGATGCTGGAAAGAGTTTAGTTGAAAAAGGCAAGTCATCAGTTGTAATAATTTTATTTGAAGAGAAGAGTAGTTTAAATTCATTATAAGATACATCAGTCAATGGAAAGACACCTTTAGTAGAAATTACACACAACCATGTTGAGTGTTTTGAATGTGTTAAATTTTACCCATGATCATAAAGCCTGTTACGTTTTGAATGAATCCAAAACAAACATACATAACATTGAGTTGCTTGGCAACTTATACTAACTTTATTTTTACATGCAGTGCATACTCCTCGAAAATTAGAGGTCATAGTAAAACTAATAAGAAACATAAAAAAAAAAATTTGCAAAATTCAGAAGAAAGCTTGAAGTTGTTAAGTTTTAAAGGAGAAGAAAAGAAAATAATTAAAATAACAATGAAAAATAACAACGATACAATATTTTAGAGAGTAATTATAATAGCAACAATTATAATAGTAATAATACTAATATTTGCCAAAAATTAAGCAGTAATAATGAACAAACTAATATAAAATAGTAGTTATAATAATAAAACAATAGAATAATAAGTAATATTACAAACAAAAAATAAGAATATATAACTAACAAAAAATAAAATATAAAATTAAATTGAAATTTTATCTAATATTATAAATATATATTATAAACAAAATCAAAAATAACATAAAAAAAAACAAAAGGAAAAGTAATATATTAATAACTAAATTAAAGATAAAAGTAATATAACTATATATATTTATTTAACAATAATAAATATATAATGTATAAAAGTAATAAATTAGAATAATTAATAAGACAAGATACAAGAAAAATCAATCTAAATAAAAATTTGATTTTCTCAAATTCTTCTTTTTGTTTTTCAATATAGAACTTTTATACGCATGTATATATATATATATATATATATATATATATATATATATATATATATATATATATATATATATATATATATATATAATATATATATATACACATATATATATATATATATATATATATATATATATATATATATATATATATATATATATATATATATATATATATATGTATATATATATATATTATATATATATAACAATTTTCCTCTATTTACCTTAGCCGGTTGTGAATATTCTCAACAGACGATTAAGAGATGCTCAATAAGGGTTCAAAAAAACAGTTATTTAAGGCGTACTGCCTCTGTTTGTACAATGCTGCTCTGTGGCTTAACTATAGTGTAAATACTTTTTCAAATCTACAATCTTGTTATAAGAAATGTGCTAAAACATTTTTTGGCTATGACAAGTACTCAAGTGCTAAAAATATATTTATGGAGCTGGGCCTGCCTACTCTCAATACTTTACTGCTTAACTGCAGACATAGTTTTAAAAATCAGCTTGTCGCCTGCGCCAGTAATAATTTAACTGCGTATGGATTAAACAGAATTGTTAATTGACTTTTGTTTTGTTTTACTATGGACCTTGTATTGTACTTGTTGTCTGAAATAAATGAATTATTATTATTACTATATATATATATAACAAAATATTGAACTATTTCAGAAAAAAATTCAAGGATTTCCAGGATTTATTGCTAAAGAGATATTCTGAGGACTTTTCGAGGACCTATTATATTCCAGGATATTTCCATGTTTTCAAGGACCGCTGACCACCTTGTATATATACATATATATATATATATATATATACATATATATATGTATATATATATATATATATATATATATATATATATATATATATATATATATATATATATATATATATATATACATATATATATATGCATATATATGTAAAAACATATATATTTTTACTTTTGCATGGCGAATATGTAAAAAAATTTGTTACAAAAGTTTAAATGACAACCATGTTAGATATAAACGCTATTTATTAATGAAAAAAACACAAAAGAAAATAAAACAAAAAAAATAAAACAATTTTATTCTTATAAATTGACGAAAACTTAATTGAGCTAATTATTTTATCAAAATGTTTAGTTTAGAGACAACTAAATTTTTCATAGTTAACAACAATTTTTTTTTTGTATATAAAATTATTGAACGAAACCTAAAAAAAAAATTAAAAACATTAAAGAAATATATGTATTAAAAAACTGTTATTTATTAAGTTGCAAGCACAAGATTATTTATACAACATTTGATAACAATAACAAAAATTTATTTAAATTTATATTTAATAATAAAAAGTAAATTCATATTAAAAAAAAAAGTTACATTTTATTGTCTCTTTATTTTATATCATGATATTTTATCTTTATCTATTTTTTTTTTATTGTATTGATTGATTTTATTGCTTTAATATTTTTTAGATTTCAAGATTTTAATATTATAAAGAAGTCATATACTTTTTATCAGAAATAAATTATATAATTATGAAATTAGCTTAATTTCATAATAATATAATTTACTATTTAAAAAATATATATATATGACTTCTTTTAAAATTAATTTAATAAAAATATACAATTTTATTCTTATAAAAAAAGATATAATTTTATTTTGATTAAAAAGTATTCAATTTAGTTCTGATTTAAAAAAATATATTTAAGTTTATTAAAACTTTATTTGTTACCAGAAAATTTTGATTTGTTAAAATTTTATTTGTTACCAGACTTGGACAGGAATCATTTGTGATTGCACACTGTAACTGACTGCAATTTATTTTTTTTTTCCTTTACAATTTGGCCACAGCTGTTTTGATGTTTTAGCGATTTAAATGCAATAAAAAAATTGTTAAATTATGAAAAACATTTAATTACTGCTCTTTTCTAAAAAATTTTAGTTTCTGCGAAGGCTTCAAATAAAATAAAAAAATTAAATATAATGATTGTTTAAAGACGTAAAACATTTATGAACATAAATTACGATAACATAAATTTTACTTGTAAATGAAATATTTAAAATTAAATCTATTTATAAATTGTTTATAAATTTATTAAAAATACAACATAATAATACAACAAAATAATAAAAAAATAAAAAATTGTGAAAAACCAACAAAATATTATGTTAAGTATAAGATTGTTTTAAGAAATAAATTATTAGGAAATCTTTTCATATAACAAATGTTGATTCTATTAATAAATTTTGCTAATGAATAAGTCTAAACAACTTTTAACACAGTTTAAAATTAAATTTAATGACAACACGATATTTTAAAATACTTTCAAAACATCAATAGATGGTTTTCTACAACGTGACATTAAAATTTGAGGCTGCCATACTGTATGGCAAATAAAGTAAACAAAGCGAGCATAACGTGTTCAATTACAATTATTTAGATAACATACCTTAAAGTAGATAGATTTTTAAAGATTATTTTTGAATAAATTTATGTAGAATTTAGTTATCTCACAATATAAATAATTTATTTTGCTTAAAATAAAACTCTGTTAAATAAGTTGTTTTCAAAGGAGTATTATATTATAATACAGCTTTGAAAACAAGAATTTTGAATGCTTCGGAGTACTTTATATATAGTTTACTTATTCAAAACATATAATAATTTATAAGTAATATGCAAATAAGTAAACTGTCTTTAAAGTTCTCTAAAACGTTCAAAAATATACTAAGGTATTTTTGTTTAACATTTTTAACATTTTCTTTTAAGTATTATAACACATAAGATTCCTTCTTTTCTTTTTTGATATTTTTTTCAATTTGCTAACATACATACCTTAAACATAGTTAACACATTTTGGTTGTTTAAGCATGTTAAATAACTTGTTAAATTGTATTAATATTTTAAAATGCTATGTATATAAATAATATGTATATAAATTATTAAATAGCTTTAGTATATTAAAAGTTTTTATAATAATTAATAACAATAATAATTGGCAATAAGCAAAACCACAAACTTAGAAGAATGTGTCGTTTTAGAGGCAATAAAACTATGCTAAAGACTTAAGCAAGTTGCAGAGTATCCAAATGATTATAATTTTATTATAAATTTTAAGTTGTTGAAATTATGTGTATCTTTTTGTTGTCATGTCAAAAATTTTTTTCATATAACAGACTTTTTGTTGACAAATTAACTTATCACATGAGCCCTGTTCATAAGCTAAACTTTAAATTTAAATGCTTGCTTAAAAGAAGTGTTTTTAATTAA